>NC_053024.1:553422382-553560769 GCF_003073215.2 Triticum urartu | reverse complement strand
TGATGCAATTATGTTATTATTGTTGAGGGAACTTGCACTAGCTAAAGTATGAACCCTAGGCCTTGTTTCAACGCATTGCAATACCGTTTACGCTCACTTTTATCTTTCATTACCTTGCTGTTTTCACATTTTCAGATTACAAAAACTATTATCTACCATCCATATACCACTTGTATCACCATCTCTTTGCCGAACTAGTGCACCTATACAATTTACCATTGTATTTGGTGTGTTGGGGACACAAGAGACTCTTTGTTATTTGGTTGCAGGGTTGCTTGAGAGAGACCATCTTCATCCTACGCCTCCTACGGATTGATAAACCTTAGGTCATCCACTTGAGGGAAATTTGCTATTGTCCTACAAACCTCTGCACTTGGAGGCCCAACAACATCTACAAGAAGAAGGTTGTGTAGTAGACATCAAGCTCTTTTCTGGCGTTGTTGCCGGGGAGGTTAGAGCTTGAAGGTATATCTTTAGATCTTGCAATCGAATCTTTGTGTTTCTTGTTTTATCACTAATTTAGTTTATAAAATAAAATTACAAAAAAATATGGAATTAAGGGTACCTAATATGCTTCATCTTTTTAATATCTATCATGAAAATAAGGATTCCGATAATTGTGCTCAAGTGCTAGAAGAAGAATGCATTATAATGTTTAGCACTAAATATTTGAATGATGAGCATGATTGCAATGTTGTTAGTATGAATTCCTTGAATATCCATGATGCTAATGATATGCAAAGCCACAAGCTTGGGGAAGCTATGTTTGATGAAGATGATATTTTTTTGTCCCCCAAGTTTTGATGAGCAAATTTATTATGATGAAAGCATGCCTCCTATTTATGATGATTATATTGATGAAAGTGGATTTGGAGAGGTCATGACTTTATTTTGTGATGAATCCACTATTTCGAAAGAGGTTCCAATTGATTATGAGAACAAAGTTGCTACCTATGATGATTATTGTGATGATCTATGCTATAAAGATTAATGATAAACATGAAACTTGTCATCATGATTTTAGTTTTCAATTGGATTATGCCTCACATGATAGTTATTTTGTTGAGTTTCCTCCCACTATTCCTAAAGAGAAGAATTTTGCTTATGTGGGGAATAATAAAATTTCTATGCTTAGAGATCATGAAAAGAACGCTTTAGGTGCTGGTTATATTGTTGAATTCATTCATGATGCTACTGAAAATTATTATGAGGGAGGAACATATGCTTGTAGGAATTGCAATAATACCAAGTTTCCTCTCTATGTGCTTAAAGTTTTAAAGTTATGCTTGTTTTGCCTCCCTATGCTAGTTGATTATTGTTCCCATAAGTTGTTTGATCACAAAATACCTATGCATAGGAAGTGGGTTAGACTTAAATGTTCTAGTCATATTCTTCATGATGCTCTCTTTATCTTTCAATTCTTATCTTTTATGTGAGCATCATTGAAATCATCATGCCTAGCTAGGGGCATTAAACGATAGCGCTTGTTGGGAGGCAACCAAATTTTATTTATGTTCCTTGCTTTTTGCTCCTATTTAGTAATAAATAATTCATCTAGCCTCTGTTTAGATGTGGTTTTATGCTTTTAATTAGTGTTTGTGCCAAGTAGAACCTTTGGGAAGACTTGGGGAAAGTCTTTGCGATCATGCTGTAAAAAACAGAAACTTTAGCGCTCACGAGAATTGCTGCCATTTTTTATTGGAGAGTGCTATTTAGTTAATTATTTTTTCAGATTATTAATAGACAAATTACTCAGGTCCACCAATTTATTTTAGAATTTTATGAGTTCCATAAGTATATGTTTGATCCAGATTACTACAGATTGTTCTGTTTTTGACAGATTCTGTTTTTGATGTGTTGTTTGCTTATTTTGATGAATCTATGAGTAGTATCGAAGGGTATGAACATAGATAAGTTGGAATACAGTATATATTACACCAATATGAATTCAGAATGAGTTCACAACAGTACCTAAGTGGTGATTTATTTTCTTATACTAACGGAGCTCACGAGTTTTCTGTTAAGTTTTGTGTTGTGAAGTTTTCAAGTTTTGGGTAAAGATTCGATGGACTATGGAATAAGGAGTGGCAAGAGCCTAAGCTTGGGGATTCCCAAGGCACCCCAAGGTAATATTCAAGGACAACCAAGAGCCTAAGCTTGGGGATGCCCCAGAAGGCATCCCCTCTTTCATCTTCGTTCATCGGTAACTTTACTTGGAGCTATATTTTTATTTACCACATGATATGTGTTTTGCTTGGAGCGTCAATTTATTTTATTTAGTTTTGCTTGTTGTTTTAATAAAATACCAAGATCTGAAATGATTAAATATTAGAGAGTCTTCACATAGTTGCATAATTATTCAACTACTCTTTGATCTTCACTTATATCTTTTGGAGTAGTTTGTCTTTTGCTCTAGTGCTTCACTTATATCCTTTTAGAGCACGGTGGTGGTTTTATTTTATAGAAATAATTGATCTCTCATGCTTCACTTATATTATTTTGAGAGTCTTTAGAACAGCATGGTAGTTTTCTTTGGTTATGAAACTAGTCCTAATATGATGGGCATCCAAGAGGGATATAATAAAAACTTTCATATGAAGTGCATTGAATACTAAGAGAAGTTTGATACTTCATAATTGTTTTGAGATATGAGGATGGTAATATTAGAGTCATGCTAGTTGAGTAGTTGTGAATTTGAGAAATACTTGTGTTGAAGTTTGTGGTTCCCGTAGCATGCACGTATGGTGAACCGTTATGTGATGAAGTCGGAGCATGATTTATTTATTGATTGTCCTCCTTATGAGTGGCGGTCGGGGATGAGCGATGGTCTTTTCCTACCAATCTACCCCCCTAGGAGCATGCGCGTAGTACTTTTCTTCGATAACTAATAGATTTTTGCAATAAGTATGTGAGTTCTTTATGACTAATGTTGAGTCCATGGATTATATGCACTCTCACCCTTCCACCATTGCTAGCCTCTCTAATACCGCGCACCTTTCGCCGGTATCCTACACCCACCATATACCTTCCTCAAAACAGCCACCATACCTACCTATTATGGCATTTCCATAGCCATTCCGAGATATATTGCCATGCAACTTTCCACCGTTCCGTTTACTATGACACGCTCCATCATTGTCATATTGCTTTGCATGATCATGTAGTTGACATCGTATTTGTGGCAAAGCCATTGTTCATAATTCTTCCATACATGTCACTCTTGAGTCATTGCACATCCCGGTACACCGCCGGAGGCATTCATATAGAGTCATATCTTGTTCTAAGTATTGAGTTGTAATTCTTGAGTTGTAAGAAAATAAAAGTGTGATGATCATCATTATTAGAGCATTGTCCCAGTGAGGAAAGGACGATGGAGACTATGATTCCCCCACAAGTCGGGATGAGACTCCGGACGGAAAAAAAAAGAGGCCAAAGAAGCCCAAATAAAAAAAGAGGCCATAAAAAAAGAGAAGGCCCAAATAAAAAAATAAAAATAAAAAAATGAGAGAAAAAGAGAGAAGGGACAATGCTACTATCCTTTTACCACACTTGTGCTTCAAAGTAGCACCATAATCTTCATGATAGAGAGTCTCCTATGTTGTCACTTTCATATACTAGTGGGAATCTTTCATTATAGAACTTGGCTTGTATATTCCAATGATGGGCTTCCTCAAAATGCCCTAGGTCTTCATGAGCAAGCGAGTTGGATGCACACCTACTTAGTTTATTTTGTTGAGCTTTCATACACTTATAGCTCTAGTGCATCCGTTGCATGGTAATCCCTACTCACTCACATTGATATCTATTAATGGGAATCTCCATAGCCCGTTGATACGCCTAGTTGATGTGAGACCATCTTCTCCTTTTTTTCTTCTCCACAACCACCATTCTATTCCACCTATAGTGCTATGTCCATGGCTCACGCTCATGTATTGCGTGAAGATTGAAAAAGTTTGAGAACATCAAAAGTATGAAACAATTGCTTGGCTTGTCATCGGGGTTGTGCATGATTTAAATATGTTGTGTGGTGAAGATGGAGCATAGCTAGACTATATGATTTTTAGGGATAGCTTTCTTTGGCCATGTTGTTTTGAGAAGACATGATTGCTTAGTTAATATGCTTGAAGTATTATTATTTCTATGTCAATATTAGACTTTTGTCTTGAGTCTTATGGATCTGAATATTCTTGCTACAATAAAGAAGAATTACTTAGAGAAATATGTTAGGTAGCATTCCACATCAAAAATTCTGTTTTTATCATTTACCTACTCGAGGACGAGCGGGAATTAAGCTTGGGGATGCTGATACGTCTTCAACGTATCTATAATTTTTGATTGTTCCATGCTATTATATTATCAACCTTGGATGTTTTATATGCATTTATATGCTATTTTATATGATTTTTTGGACTAACCTATTAACCTAGAGCCTAGTGCCAGTTTTTGTTTTTTCCTTGTTTTAGAGTATGGTAGAAAAGGAAAATCAAACGGAGTCCAATTGACCTGAAACTTCACGGAACTTATTTTTGGACCAGAAGAAACCTAGAAGACTTGGAGTGCACGTTTGGGGATCAACGAGGAAGCCACGAGGCAGGGGGCGCGCCCACCCCCCTGGGCGTGCCCTCCACCCTCGTGGGCCCCTCGTGGCTCCCCTGACGTACTTCTTCCGCCTATATATCTCCATATACCCTAAAAACATCCGGGAGCACAATAGATCGGGAGTTCCACCTCCAGAAGCCTCCGTAGCCACCAAAAACCAATCTAGACCCGTGCCGGCACCCTGCCGGAGGGGGGATCCCTCTCCGGTGGCCATCTTCATCATCCCGGTGCTCTCCATGACGAGGAGGGAGTAGTTCTCCCTCGGGGCTGAGGGTGTGTACCAGTAGCTTTGTGTTTGATCTCTCTCTCGTGTTCTTGAGGTGGTACGATCTTGATGTATCGCGAGCTTTGCTATTATAGTTGGATCTTATGATGTTTTCTCCCCCCCTCTACTCTCTTGTAATGGATTGAGTTTTCCCTTTAAAGTTATCTTATCGGATTGAGTCTTTAAAGATTTGAGAACACTTCATGTATGTCTTGCCGTGCGTATCTGTGGTGACAATGGGATACCACGTGATTCACTTGATGTATGTTTTCGTGATCAACTTGTGGGTTCCGCCCATGAACCTATGCATAGGGGTTGGCACATTTTTTCGTCGTGATTCTCCGGTAGAAACTTTGGGGCACTCTTTGAGGTTCTATGTGTTGGTTGAATAGATGAATCTGAGATTGTGTGATGATATCGTATAATCATACCCACGGATACTTGAGGTGACATTGGAGTATCTAGGTGACATTAGGGTTTTGGTTGATTTGTGTCTTAAGATGTTATTCTAGTACGAACTCTAGGGCTGTTTGTGACACTTATAGGAATAGCCCAACGGATTGATTGGAAAGAATAACTTTGAGGTGGTTTCGCACCCTACCATAATCTCTTCGTTCGTTCTCCGCTATTAGTGACTTTGGAGTGACTCTTTGTTGCATGTTGAGGGATAGTTATGTGATCCAATTATGTTATTATTGTTGAGGGAACTTGCACTAGCGAAATTATGAACCCTAGGCCTTGTTTCAACGCATTGCAATACCGTTTACGCTCACCTTTATCATTCGTTACCTTGCTGTTTTTATATTTTCAGATTACAAAAACTATTATCTAACATCCATATACCACTTGTATCACCATCTCTTCGCCGAACTAGTGCACCTATACAATTTACCATTGTATTGGGTGTGTTGGGGACACAAGAGACTCTTTGTTATTTGGTTGCAGGGTTGCTTGAGACAGACCATCTTCATCCTACGCCTCCTATGGATTGATAAACCTTAGGTCATCCACTTGAGGGAAATTTGCTACTGTCCTACAAACCTCTGCACTTGGAGGCCCAACAACGTCTACAAGAAGAAGGTTGTGTAGTAGACATCATTGAGCACCTCCAAGCCTAGATCTATGACTTGCAAAATCAAAACTGTGAGTATGAATATAGATTCAAGAGGATGAGTTTGGCTGCACATTTGAGGATTCAGGAAACTCGATCATCCTTCTATGATGGTGAGCCTATGCCTTGGAAGAGGGACGACAAGCCTACATCATCAACAACTCCACCTTCTTCACCAACAAAGAAGAACTGAGTATCTGGTACGGGCACTCCCCTTGGCAACTGCCAAGCTTGGGGGAGTGCCCCGGTATCGTATCACCATCACTTTTATCTTTACCGTTTTTCTTAGTTCGATCCTTTTGATAATATCTTGATCTAGTAGAATAAAGTTTTAGTATGATCTAGTTGTGAGTTTTGCTTTATGATCCTTCTATGTAATCGAGTCCGTGAGCTATATATAATAAAGATTAGTGTTGAGTCAAGGGCTTTATTATTTTGCTATGGTCTTGAGGGAATAAAATAAAAGAGAAGAAATAAAAAGAAATAAAGAGATCATGTGGATCTTATGGAGAGTAATGAGCTCACATATAAAGAGTATGATGAATAAAAGTTGTTGTGAGTTGACAAACATAGTTTTGGTCATCGTTGCAATTAATAGGAAGTAATAAAGAAAGAGAGGTTCACATATAAATATACTATCTTGGACATATTTTATGATTGTGAGCACTCATTAAACTATGATATGCTAAAGAGTTGACGTTGGACAAGCAAGACAACATAATGGGTTATGTTTTCTTACATCTGAGATAAATTATATTGTCATGGATCATCCAACATGTTGAGCTTGCCTTTCCCTCTCATGCTAGCCAATTTCTTTGCACCAAGTAGAGATACTATTTGTGCTTCCAAATATCCCTAAACCCAGTTCTGCCATGAGAGTCCACCATATCTACCTATGGATTGAGTAAGATCCTTCAAGTAAGTTGTCATCGGTGCAAGCAATAAAAATTGCTCTCTAAATATGTATGACTTATTAATGTGGAGAAAATAAGCTTTATACAATCTTGTGATATGGAAGAAATAAAAGCGATGGACTGCATAATAAAGGCCCATATCACAAGTGGCAATATAAAGTGACGTTCTTTTGCATTAAGATTTTGTGCATCCAACCAAAAAGCGCATGACAACCTCTGCTTCCCTCTGCGAAGGGCCTATCTTTTACTTTTATCTTCTACCTTATATAAGAGTCATGGTGATCTGCTCCTGCAATAGGTCTATCACCTAGCGGTGCATCAAGGACATAATTCTTCTGTGCATCAATGAGGATAAACCCCAGATTACGGAGCTAGTATGCATCATTGCTACTAATATTTTTCAACATAGTTTTTATCTAGGAACATATCAAAATAAACGGGGAGCAACATCGTGAGCTATTGATCTATAACATAGTTATGCAAATACTATCAGGACTAAGTTCATGATAAATTAAAGTTCAATTAATCATATTACTTAAGAACTCCCACTTAGATAGACATCCCTCTAATCATCTAAGTGATCACGTGATCCAAATCAACTAAACCATGTCCGATCATCACGTGAGATGGAGTAGTTTTCAATGGTGAACATCACTATGTTGATCATATCTGCTATATGATTCACGCTCGACCTTTCGGTCTCCAGTGTTCCGAGGCCATATCTGCATATGCTAGGCTCGTCAAGTTTAACCCGAGTATTCTGCGTGTGCAAAACTGGCTTGCACCCATTGTAGATGAACGTAGAGCTTATCACACCCGATCATCACATGGTGTCTCGGCACGATGAACTTTGGCAATGGTGCATACTCAAGGAGAACACTTTTACCTTGAAATTTAGTGAGAGATCATCTTATAATGCTACCGTCAAACAAAGTAGAATAAGATCCATAAAGGATAAACATCACATGCAATCGAAATATGTGACATGATATGGCCATGATCATCTTGCGCCTTTGATCTCTATCTTCAAAGTACTGTCATGATATGTATCGTCACCGGCATGACACCATGATCTCCATCATCTTGATCTCTATCAATGTGTCATCACATGGTCGTCTCGCCAACTATTGCTCTTGCAACTATTGCTATCGCATAGCGATAAAGTAAAGCAATTGTTTGGCGCTTGCATCTTATGCAATAAAGAGACAACCATAAGGCTTCTGCCAGTTGCTGATAACTTTAACAAAACATGATCATCTCATACAACAATTTATATCTCATCACGTCTTGACCATGTCACATCACAACATGCCCTGCAAAAACAAGTTAGACGTCCTCTACTTTGTTGTTGCAAGTTTTACGTGGCTGCTAGGGGTTGAGCAAGAACTGTTCTTACCTACGCATCAAAACCACAACGATAGTTTGTCAAGTTAGTGATGTTTTAACCTTCTCAAGGACCGGGCGTAGCCACACTCGGTTCAACTAAAGTTGGAGAAACTGACACCCGCCAGCCACCTGTGTGCAAAGCACGTCGGTAGAACCAGTCTCGCATAAGCGTACGCGTAATGTCGGTCCGGGCCACTTCATCCAGCAATACCGCCAAACCAAAGTATGACATGCTGGTAAGCAGTATGATTTGTATTGCCCACAACTCACTTGTGTTCTACTCGTGCATATAACATCTACGCATAAAACCAGGCTCGAATGCCACTGTTGGGGAATGTAGTAATTTCAAAATTTCCTACGCACACACAGGATCATGGTGATGCATAGCAACAAGAGGGGAGAGTGTGTCCACGTACCCTCGTAGACCGAATGCGGAAGGTTAGCACAACGCGGTTGATGTAGTCGTACGTCTGCACTATCCAACCGATCCAAGTACCGAACACACAACACCTCTGAGTTCTGCACACGTTCAGCTCGATGACGTCCCACGAACTCCGATCCAGCAGAGCTTCACGGGAGAGTTCCGTTAGCACGACGGCGTGATGACGGTGATGATGATGCTACCGATGCAGGGCTTCACCTAAGCACCACTAAGATATGATCGAGGTTGATTATGGTGGAGGGGGGCACCGCACACGGCTGGGAGAGATCAACTGATCAACTTGTGTGTCTAGAGGTGCCCCCTGCCCCCGTATATAAAGGAGCAAGGGGGAGGCCGGCCAGCCCCTGTATGGCGCGCCAGGAGGAGGAGTCCTCCTCCTAGTAGGAGTAGGACTTCCCTTTCCTACTCCTACTAGGAGGAGGAAAGGAAGGAGGAGAGGGAGAAGGAAGGAGAGGGAGGAAAAGGAGGAAAGGGGGCCGGCCCCCTAGTCCAATTCGGTTTGGGCTAGGGGGGCCGCGCGCCCTGCCTCCTCTCTTCCACCACTTGGCCCATGAGGCCCATTACTTCTTCCTCGTATTCCCGTAACTCCCCGATACCCCAAAAAATACCCGAATCACTCGGAACCTTTCCGATGTCCGAATATAGTCATCCAATATATCGATCTTTACGTCTCGACCATTTCGAGACTCCTCGTCATGTCCCCGATCTCATCTGGGACTCCGAACTACCTTCGGTGCATCAAATCACATAAACTCATAATACCGATCGTCACTGAAATTTAAGCATGCGGACCCTACGGGTTCGAGAACTATGTAGACATGACCGAGACACGTCACCGGTCAATAACCAATAGCGGAACCTGGATGCTCATATTGGCTCCCACATATTTGATAACCCACAAGTATAGGGGATCGCAACAACTTTCAAGGGTAGAGTATTCAACCCAAATTTATTGATTCGACACAAGGGGAGCCAAAGAATATTCTCAAGTATTAGCAGTTGAGTTGTCAATTCAACCACACCTGGAAACTTAGTATCTGCAGCAGAGTCTTTAGTAGCAAAGTAATGCGATAGTGGTGGTAACGGTAACAAAAGAGTAATGAAAGCAAAGTAATATTTTTGGTATTATGTAGTGATTGTAACAATAGCAACGGGAAAGTAAATAAGCGTAAACCAGTATATGGAAAGCTCGTAGGCATCGGATCAGTGATGGATAATTATGCCGGATGTGGTTCATCATGTAACAGTCATAACATAGGGTGACACAGAACTAACTCCAATTCATCAATGTAATGTAGGCATGTATTCCGAATATAGTCATACGTGCTTATGGAAAAGAACTTGCATGACATCTTTTGTCCTACCCTCCCGTGGCAGCGGGTCCTAATGGAAACTAAGGGATATTAAGGCCTCCTTTTAATAGAGAACCGGAACAAAGCATTAGCACATAGTGAATACATGAACTCCTCAAACTACGGTTATCGCCAGTAAGTATCCCGATTATTGTCACTTCGGGGTTAACGGATCATAACACATAATAGGTGACTATAGACTTGCAAGATAGTATCAAGAACTCTCATATATTGATGAAAATATAATAGGTTCAGATCTGAAATCATGGCACTCGGGCCCTAGTGACAAGCATTAAGCATAGCAAAGTCATAGCAACATCAATCTCAGAACATAGTGGATACTAGGGATCAAACCCTAACAAAACTAACTCGATTACATGGTAAATCTCATCCAACCCATCACTGTCCAGCAAGCCTACGATGGAATTACTCACGCACGGCGGTGAGCATCATGAAATTGGTGATGGAGGATGGTTGATGATGATGACGACGACGAATCCCCCTCTCCGGAGCCCCGAACAGACTCCAGATCAGCCCTCCCGAGAGGTTTTAGGGCTTGGCGGCGGCTCCGTATCGTAAAACGCGATGAAATCTTCTCTCCTATTTTTTCTCCCCGAAAGCAGATATATAGAGTTGGAGTTGGAGTCGGGAGGTCTCCAGGGGGCCCACGAGGTAGGGGGCGCGCCCTAGGGGGGGCGCCTCCCACCCTCGTGGACAGGGTGTGGGCCCCCTGGTCTTCATCTTTGGCGAGGATTTTTTATTATTTATTGTAAGATATTCCGTGGAGTTCCAGGTCATTCCGAGAACTTCTTTTTCTGCACATAAAACAACATCATGGCAATTCTGCTGAAAACAGCGTCAGTCCGGGTTAGTTCCATTCAAATCATACAAGTTAGAGTCCAAAACAAGGGCAAAAGTGTTTGGAAAAGTAGATACGACGGAGACGTATCAACTCCCCCAAGCTTAAACCCTTGCTTGTCCACAAGCAATTTAGTTGACAAACTGAAAGAAATAAAGAAAAACTTTTACAAACTCTATTTGCTCTTGTTGTTATAAATATGTCAAGCTAGCATTCAAGTTTTCAGCAAAGATTATAACTAACCACATTTGCAATAATTCTCAGGTCTCATGATTACCCATATCAATAGCATAATCAACTAGCAAGCCATAATAATAAATCTCGGATGACAACACTTTCCCAGAACAATCATAATATGATATAACATGATGGTATCTCGCTAGCCCTTTCTGAGACCGCAAAACATAAATGCAGAGCACCTTTAAAGATCAAGGACTGACTAGACATTGTAATTCATGGTAAAATAGATCCAATCATAGTCACACCCAATATAAATTAACAGTGATGAATGGAAATGACAGCTGCGCTCTCCAGCTAGTGCTTTTAATAAGAGGGTGATGACTCAACATAAAAGTAAATAGATAGGCCCTTCGTAGAGGGAAGCAGGGATTTGTAGAGGTGCCAGAGCTTGGTTTTAAAATAGAGGTGAATAATATTTTGAGCGGTATACTTTCATTGTCAACATAACAACCAAGAGATGGCGATATCTTCCATGCTACACACATTATAGGCGGTTCCCAAACAGAATGGTAAAGTTTATACTCCCCCTCCACTAACAAACATCAATCCATGGCTTGCTCAAAACAACGAGTGCCTCCAACTAACAACAGTCCCAGGGGGAGTTTTGTTTTGCAATTATTTTGATTTAGTTTGCATAAAGCATGAGACTGTATCCCAGTGACCAGTCATTTTCTCGTGAGTGAGGAGTGGAGTCCACTCCTCTTGAGAATAACCCACCTAGCATGGAAGATACAGACAGCCCTAGTTGATACATGAGCTATTCGAGCATACAAAACAGGATGATTATTTGAAGGTTTAGAGTTTGGCACATACAAATTTACTTGGAACGGCAGGTAGATACCGCATATAGGAAGGTATAGTGGACTCATCTGGAATAACTTTGGGGTTTAAGGGATTGGATGCACAAGCAGTATTCCCACTTAGTACAGGTGAAGGCTAGCAAAAGACTGGGAAGTGACCAAGTAGAGAGCGACACCAGCCATGTACATGCATTAAAATTAATAAACATTGGATGCAAGCATGAGTAGGATATAATCCACCATGAACATAAATATCGTGAAGGCTATGTTGATTTGTTTCAACTACATGCGTGGACATGTGCCAAGTCAAGTCACTTAAATCATTCAAAGGAGGATACCACCCCATCATACCACATCATAACCATCTCAATAGCATGTTGGCACGCAAGATAAACCATTATAACTCATAGCTAATCAAGCATGGCACAAGCAACTATGATCTCTAATTGTCATTGCGAACATGTTTATTCATAACAAGCTGAATCAAGAACGATGAACTCATCATATTTACAAAAACAAAAGAGGTCGAGTTCGTACCAGCTTTTCTCATCTCAGTCAGTCCATCATATATCATCATAATTTCCTTTCACTTGCACGACCGAACGATGTGAATAATAATAAGAGTGCACGTGCATTGGACTAAGCTGGAATCTGCAAGCATTCAATAAACAGGAGAAGACAAAGCAATATGGGATCTTGGTTAAATCAACAATAAAGCATATAAGAGCCACTTCAACAATTTAATCATGGTCTTCTCCTACTGACCCCCAAAGAAAAGAAAAGAAATAAAACTATTTACACGGGAAAGCTCCCAACAAGCAAAAGAAGAACGGGAAATATTTTTGGGTTTTCTTTTTAATTATTACTACAGCAAGAAAAGTAAACTACTACTAATTTTTTGGTTTTTCTTAAGGTTTATCAAACACACAAGAAGAAAGCATAAAAGAAATAAACTAGCATGGATGATACAATGAAAAAGTATGAGCACCGACATCTAGCAATGAGTGTGTGTGAACATAAATATAATGTCGGTGAGAAATACGTACTCCCCCAAGCTTAGGCTTTTGGCCTAAGTTGGTTTATGGCCATGGCTGGCCTGGCTGATATCCATAATAATAGTTGTTGGGGTCATACTGTTATGAGGAAGAAGAAGGCTCCGATTGCCACTGGTTGGCAATCATCTCCGGATCCCACTGATAGTTAGACTGTCGTGAAGGATCAAATTGTGGTTCCGGTTCTGGCTCCTCGGCTAGTGCAGGGTTCCGGTAGGCGTGGATAGCCGTCAACGGAACAAGGTACGTGCATATAGTCAAATCAAACAAAGAAGGAGCAGGCAAGGTAATAGTCTCAGGATGATGTTTATTAAAGAACAATTGATATTTAAGCTCTCCTGCCCTATTCTTAATAATAAAATCATGTGCCACCATACTTTTATAATCTAGATAAACACGAGGCAGCACTTTTTCTTCCTTCCCAGCATGCCTAATAGGTATGTTAAAATGTGCAGCTAGGCATGTAGCATAGATGCCTCCAAAGATGGGGCCCTTTGTACGGTTCAGACTTAACCGTTTAGCAATAATACCGCCCATACTAAAAGTGTTATCACTGTATAAACCTTGGAGCAAAATAATAATATCAGGCATACTAAGGTTTCCACAGTTTCCGCGACCAATTAAGCAACAACTAGCAAATAATGCAAAGTAACGTAAGACAGGAAAATGTATGCTAGTGATTCGTGCATCGGAAACCTTCCTAGTTTCCCCTACAGTGATAGTATCAATAAATCCCTCCACATCATCACGATGTGGTTCTTCTGTCTTGCCCTCAAAAGGGACTAAACAAATCTGACAAAAATCATAAGGTGACATCTCCTTATGCTCATCATATAAACGAAACTCCACCGTAGGTGGTGAGTTCCTAGAATGAAAATGAAAGTTTTGCACAAAGGTATTTGTGAGTAAGAGATACTGATCGCATTGGTCGTGGAGGAAAGCGGTGAGGCCTGCATTATGAGCCAATTCATGAAAATCTTCATAAATCCCAGCTGCTCTCAAGAAATCCTCGGAATGCCATTCACACGCCCGAACCTCCGCGGTGCGCGGCAAATTATACTTAGGCTTTGGTGCCTTTTCCTTCGAGCTTTGGCTCGATGAGCCCCTCAATTATCTCCTCATCATTTTCTGAATTTTTTTGAAATTTTTAGTAACTTCAAAATAAAAGTAAACCAAACTCAATAATATTGATAGCAACCACTCCTACAAGTGCCTAGGGCCTATATCATGCATCAAAACTACTTTTGACCATATAAATTTGACATGCAAGCTCAAGAATAGGGTCACCTAAGCAGCAAAAATTTGCAATGAATAAAGCACTAGAACAAAAACTAATTAGACCAATGGAGGAGTCACATACCAAGGAACAATCTCCCCAAGCAGTTTTGTGAGAGGTGCTTTGAGCAAGGAGATCGAAAATGGCAGCAAAGAGGGCTGGAACTCATGCTTGAGTTGGTTTTTCGTGTTTGTGGGAGGAAGAAGAAGAGGATGGGTGCAGGAATAAGTGGAGGAGGGCCACCGTGGGCCCATGAGGCAGGGGGCGCACCCTCCACCCTCGTGGCAAGGTGGTTGGCCCCCTGGTGTGTTCTTTGTTCCATAAATCCTCAAATATTCTAAAAAAGCATATTTAATTTTTAGGGCATTTGGAGAACTTTTATTTTCGAGGTATTTTTATATTGCACGGATAATCAGATAACAGACAGAAAATTATTTATTTTTACTTTATTTCAACTAAATAACAGAAAGTATAGAGAGGGTACAAAAGGTTGTGCTTCTAGTTTCATCCATCTCATGCTCATCAAAAGGAATCCACTAACAAGGTTGATCAAGTCTTGTTAACAAACTCATTCCGATTAACATGAAACCGGAGAAATTTCGAATAACACTAGGTTACCTCAACGGGGATATGCACATCCCCAATAATAAGTATATCATATTTCTTCTTGACAGTAGGAAGAGGAAATTCAAAACCTCCAAATATAATCGATGGATTTTTTCTGATAGAATTGATACTATGAACTTGAGGTTGTTTCCTCGGAAAGTGTACCGTATGCTCATTACCATTAACATGAAAAGTGACATTGCCTTTGTTGCAATCAATAACAGCCCCTACAGTATTAAGAAAAGGTCTTCCAAGAATAATAGACATACTATCGTCCTCGGGAATATCAAGAATAACAAAGTCCGCTAAAAAAGTAACGTTTGCAACCACAACAGGCACATCCTCACAAATGCCGACAGGTATAGCAGTCGATTTATCAGCCATTTGCAAAGATATTTCAGTAGGTGTCAACTTATTCAAGTCAATTCTACGATATAAAGAGAGAGGCATAACACTAACACCGGCTCCAAGATCACATAAAGCAGTTTTAACATAGTTTCTTTTAATGGAGCATGGTATAGTAGGTACTCCTAGATCTCCAAGTTTCTTTGATATTCCACCCTTAAAAGTATAATTAGCAAGCATGGTGGAAATTTCAGCTTTTGGTATATTTTTTTATTTGTAACAATATCTTTCATGTACTTAGCATAAGGATTCATTTTGAGCATATCAGTCAATCTCATACGCAAAAAGACAGGTCTAATCATTTCAGCAAAGCGCTCAAAATCCTCATCATCCTTTTTCTTGGATGGTTTGGGAAGAAAAGGCATGGGTTTCTGAACCCAAGGTTCTCTTTCTTTACCATGTTTCCTAGCAACAAAGTCTTTCTTGTCATAACGTTGATTCTTTGATTGTGGGTTATCAAGATCAACAGTAGGTTCAATTTCTACATCATTATCATTACTAGGTTGAACATTATTATGAACATCATCATTAACATTTTCATTAGGTTCATGTTCATTGCCAGATTGTGTTTCAGCATCAGACATAGAGATATCATTTTGATTATCAGGTGGTTCAGCAATAGGTTCACTAGAAGTTTGCACAGTTCTATCATTTTTCTTTTTCTTCTTTTTAGAAGAACTAGGTGCATCAATATTATTTCTCTGAGAATCTTGCTGAATTCTCTTAGGGTGGCCTTCAGGATACAAAGGTTCCTGGGTCATTCTACCAGTTCTAGTAGCCACTTTAACCGCATAATTATATTTCTTACTATTCATCTCATTGAGCAATTCCTTTTGAGTTTTAAGTACTTGTTCTACTTGAGTGGTAACCATAGAAGCATGTTTGCTAACAAGTTTAAGTTCACCTCTAATATTAGCCATATAATCACCCAAGTATTTAATCATATCAGCATCTTGTTTTAATTGTCTACCAAAATAAGCATGAAAGTCTTCTTGCTTAAACATAAAATTATCAAACTCATCCAAGCACTGACTAGCAATTTTAGTAGGAGGGATTTCAGCTCTATCATATCTATAGAGAGAATTTACCTTTACTACCTGTGTCGGGTTATCGAGGTCTGGAGGTTCTTCAATAAGTAAAGGATCAAGATCATATGTTTCTTCGGCAGGCGGTAAATTAAGACCATGTATTTCTTCAATAGGAGGTAAATTCTTAACATCTTCAGCTTTAATACCTTTTTCTTTCATAGATTTCTTTGCCTCTTACATATCTTCGGGGCTGAGAAATAGAACACCCCTCTTCTTCAGAGTTGGTTTAGGAATAGGATCATTAATTGGAGCAAGAGCTGGCTCAGGAGCTGGCTCAGGAGGTGCCCAATTATTTTCATTTGTCAACATATTATTCAATAAGATTTCAGCTTCATCCGGTGTTCTTTCCCTGAAAAGAGAACTAGCACAACTATCCAGGTAATCTCTGGAAGCATCGGTTAGTCCATTGTAAAAAATATCAAGTATTTAATTTTTCTTAAGAGGATGATCAGGCAAAGCATTAAGTAACTTGAGAAGCCTCCCCCAAGCTTGTGGGAGACTCTCTTCTTTAATTTGCACAAAATTGTATATTTCCTTTAAAGCAGCTTGTTTCTTATGAGAAGGGAAATATTTAGCAAAGAAGTAGTAAATTATATCATGGGGGCTACGCACACAACCAGGATCAAGAGAATTAAACCATATTTTAGCATCACCCTTTAATGAGAACGGAAATATTTTGAGGATATAAAAGTAGCAAGATCTCTCGTCATTACTGAACAGGGTGGCTATATCATTTAATTTAGTAAGATGTGCCACAACAGTTTTAGATTCATAGCCATGAAAAGGATCAGATTCAACCAAAGTAATTATATCAGGATCAACAGAGAATTCATAATCCTTATCAGTAACACAGATAGGTGAAGTAGCAAAAGCAGGGTCAGGTTTCATCCTAGCATTTAGAGATTGCTTATTCCATTTAGCTAATAACCTTTTGAGTTCATACCTATCTTTGCAAGATAAAATAACTAAAGAAGCTTCTTGGTCAAATAAATAACCCTCAGGAATAACAAGTGATTCTTCATCATCACTTTCATCATCATAATCGGATTCAATATTTTCATTCTCTCTAGCCCTAGCAAGTCATTCCTCGAGAAAATCACCAAGTGGCACAGTAGTATCAAGCATAGAAGTAGTTTCATCATAAGTATCATGTATAGCAGAAGTAGCATCATCAATAACATGCGACATATCAGAACGAATAGCACAAGCAGGTTTAGGTGACGCAAGCTTACTCATAACAGAAGGTAAATCAAGTGCAGAGCTAGATGGCAGTTCCTTACCTCCCCTCGTAGTTGAGGGATAAATGTTGTCTTAGCGTCTTTCAAATTCTTCATAGTGTCCAACAGATATAAATCCCAAGTGACTCAAAGAATAGAGCTATGCTCCCCGGCAACGGCGCCAGAAATTAGTCTTGATAACCCACAAGTATAGGGGATCGCAACAGCTTTCGAGGGTAGAGTATTCAACCCAAATTTATTGATTCGACACAAGGGGAGCCAAAGAATATTCTCAAGTATTAGCAGCTGAGTTGTCAATTCAACCACACCTGGAAACTTAGTATCTGCAGCAGAGTGTTTAGTAGCAAAGTAATACGATAGTGGTGGTAACGGTAACAAAAGAGTAATGAAATCAGAGTAATATTTTTGGTATTATGTAGTGATTGTAACAATAGAAACGGGAAAGTAAATAAGCGTAAACCAGTATATGGAAAGCTCGTAGGCATCGGATCAGTGATGGATAATTATGCCGGATGTGGTTCATCATGTAACAGTCATAACATAGGGTGACACAGAACTAGCTCCAATTCATCAATGTAATGTAGGCATGTATTCCGAATATAGTCATATGTGCTTATGGAAAAGAACTTGCATGACATCTTTTGTCCTACCCCCCCGTGGCAGCGGGGTCCTAATGGAAACTAAGGGATATTAAGGCCTCCTTTTAATAGAGAACCGGAACAAAGCATTAGCACATAGTGAATACATGAACTCCTCAAACTACGGTCATCACCGGTAAGTATCCCGATTATTGTCACTTCGGGGTTAACGGATCATAACACATAATAGGTGACTATAGATTTGCAAGATAGGATCAAGAACTCTCATATATTGATGAAAACATAATAGGTTCAAATCTGAAATCATGGCACTCGGGCCCTAGTGACAAGCATTAAGCATAGCAAAGTCATAGCAACATCAATCTCAGAACATGGTGGGTACTAGGGATCAAACCCTAACAAAACTAACTCGATTACATGGTAAATCTCATCCAACCCATCACCGTCCAGCAAGCCTACGATGGAATTACTCACGCACGGCGGTGAGCATCATGAAATTGGTGATGGAGGATGGTTGATGATGACGACGGCGACGAATCCCCCTCTCCGGAGCCCCGAACGGACTCTAGATCAGCCCTCCCGAGAGGTTTTAGGGCTTGGCGGTGGCTCCGTATCGTAAAACGCGATGAAATCTGCTCTCCTATTTTTTCTCCCCGAAAGCAGATATATAGAGTTGGAGTTGGAGTCGGGAGGTCTCCAGGGGGGCCACGAGGTAGGGGACGCGCCCTAGGGGGGCGCCCCCCACCCTCGTGGACAGGGTGTGGGCCCCCTGGTCTTCATCTTTGGCGAGGATTTTTTATTATTTATTGTAAGATATTCCGTGGAGTTTCAGGTCATTCCGAGAACTTTTGTTTTCTGCACATAAAACAACATCATGGCAATTCTGCTGAAAACAGCGTCAGTCCGGGTTAGTTCCGTTCAAATAATACAAGTTAGAGTCCAAAACAAGAGCAAAAGTGTTTGGAAAAGTAGATACGACGGAGACGTATCGATATTCTACGAAGATCTTTATCGGTCAAACCGCATAACAACATACGTTGTTCCCTTTGTCATCGGTATGTTACTTGCCCGAGATTCGATCGTCGATATCTCAATACCTAGTTCAATCTCGTTACTGGCAAGTCTCTTTACTTGTTCCTTAATACATCATCTTGCAACTAACTCATTAGTTACAATGCTTGCAAGGCTTATAGTGATGTGCATTATCGAGTGGTCCCAAAGATACCTCTCCGACAATCGGAGTGACAAATCCTAATCTCGAAATACGCCAACTCAACAAGTATCTTCGGAGACACCTGTAGAGCACCTTTATAATCACCCAGTTACGTTGTGACTTTTGGTAGCACACAAAGTGTTCCTTCGGTAAACGGGAGTTCCATAATGTCATAGTCATAGGAACATGTATAAGTCATGAAGAAAGAAGTAGCAACAAACTAAATGATCAAGTGCTAAGCTAACGGAATGGGTCAAGTCAATCACATCATTTTCCTAATGATGTGATCCCGTTAATCAAATGACAACTCATGTCTATGGCTAGGAAACATAACCATCTTTGATAAACGAGCTAGTCAAGTAGAGGCATACTAGTGACACTCTGTTTGTCTATGTATTCACACATGTATCATGTTTCCGGTTAATACAATTCTAGCATGAATAATAAACATTTATCATGATATAAGGAAATAAATAATAACTTTATTATTGCCTCTAGGGCATATTTCCTTCAGGAGGTAGAAATCAAGAAGGAGCATCAAGTGTTGATGGTCAACAAGACCACCGGTTTCAAGAAAATGGTAAAGGGAAGAAGAAAGGGAACTTCAAGAAGAACGGCAAACAAGTTGCTGCTCAAGAGAAGAAACCCAAGTCTGGACCTAAGCCCGAGACTGAGTGCTTTTACTGCAAAGTGACTGGTCACTGGAAGCGGAACTGCCCCAAGTATTTGGCGAATAAGAAGGATGGCAAGGTGAACAAAGGTATATGTGATATACATGTTATTGATGTGTACCTTACTAGAGCTCGCAGTAGCACCTGGGTATTTGATACTGGTTCTGTTGCTAATATTTGCAACTCGAAATAGGGACTATGGATTAAGTGAAGACTGGCTAAGGATGAGGTGACGATCCGCGTGGGAAATGGTTCCAAAGTCTATGTGATCGCCGTCGGCACGCTACCTCTACATCTACCTTCAGGATTAGTTTTAGACCTGAATAATTGTTATTTGGTGCCAGCGTTAAGCATGAACAATATATCTGGATCTTGTTTGATGCGAGACGGTTATTCATTTAAATCTGAGAATAATGGTTGTTCTATTTATATGAGTAATATCTTGTATGGTCATGCACCCTTGAAGAGTGGTCTATTTGTGTTGAATCTCGATAGTAGTGATACACATATTCATAATGTTGAAGCCAAAAGATGCAGAGTTGATAATGATAGTGCAACTTATTTGTGGCACTTCCGTTTGGGTCATATTGGTGTAAAGCACATGAAGAAACTCCATACTGATGGACTTCTGGAATCACTTGATTATGAATCACTTGGTACTTGCGAACCATGCCTCATGGGCAAGATGACTAAAACGCCGTTCTCTGGAACAATGGAGCGAGCAACAGACTTGTGGAAATCATACGTACTGATGTATGTGGTCCGATGAATATTGAGGCTCGCGGCGGGTATCGTTATTTTCTCACCTTCACAGATGATTTAAGAAGATATGGGTATATCTACTTAATGAAACATAAGTCTGAAACATTTGAAAAGTTCAAAGAATTTCAGAGTGAAGTGGAGAATCATCGTAACAAGAAAATAAAATTTCTACGATTTGATCGTGGAGGAGAATATTTGAGTTACGAGTTTGGTCTACATTTTGAAACAATGTGGAATAGTTTTGCACCTCACGCCACCCGGAACACCACAGCGTAATGGTGTGTCTTGAACGTCGTAATCGCACTTTACTAGATATGGTGCGATCTATGATGTCTCTTACTGATTTACCGCTATCGTTTTGGGATTATGCTTTAGAGACGGCTGCATTCACGTTAAATAGGGCACCATCAAAATCCATTGAGACAACACCTTATGAACTATGGTTTGGCAAGAAACCAAAGTTGTCGTTTCTTAAAGTTTGGGGTTGCGATGCTAATGTGAAAAAGCTTCAACCTGATAAGCTCGAACCCAAATCAGAGAAATGTGTCTTCATAGGATACCCAAAGGAGACTGTTGGGTACACCTTCTATCACAGATCCGAAGGCATGACATTTGTTGCTAAGAATGGATCCTTTCTAGAAAAGGAGTTTCTCTCGAAAGAAGTGAGTGGGAGGAAAGTAGAACTTGATGAGGTAACTGTACCTTCTCCCTTATTGGAGAGTAGTTCATCACAGAAACCGGTTCCTATGACACCTACACCAATTAGTGAGGAAGCTAATGATGATGATCATGAAACTTCAGATCAAGTTACTACTAAACCTCGTAGGTCAACCAGGGTAAGATCCGCACTAGAGTGGTACGGTAATCATGTTCTGGAGGTCATGTTACTTGACCATGACGAACCTACGAACTATGAGGAAGCGATGATGAGCCTAGATTCCGCAAAATGGCTTGAAGCCATGAAATTTGAGATGGGATCCATGTATGAGAACAAAGTGTGGACTTTGGTTGACTTGCCCGATGATTGGCAAACCATCGAGAATAAATGGATCTTCAAGAAGAAGACTGGCGCGGACGGTAATGTTACTGTCTACAAAGCTCGACTTGTTGCAAAAAGTTTTCGACAAGTTCAAGGAGTTGACTACGATGAGACCTTCTCACCGGTAGTGATGCTTAAGTCCGTCCGAATCATGTTAGCAATTGCCGCATTTTATGATTATGAAATTTGGCAAATGGATGTAAAGACTGCATTCCTGAATGGATTTCTGGAAGAAGAGTTGTATATGATGCAACCTGAAGGTTTTATTGATCCAAAGGGTACTAACAAAGTGTGCAAGCTCCAGCGATCCATTTATGGACTAGTGCAAGCCTCTCGGAGTTGGAATAAACGTTTTGATAGTGTGATCAAAGCATATGGTTTTATACAGACTTTTGGAGAAGCCTGTATTTACAAGAAAGTGAGTTGGAGTTCTGTAGCATTTCTAATATTATATGTGGATAACATATTGTTGATTGGAAATGATACAGAATTCTGTATAGCATAAAAGGATACTTGAATAAGAGTTTTTCAATGAAAGACCTCGGTGAAGTTGCTTATATATTGGGCATCAAGATTTGTAGAGATAGATCAAGATGCTTAATTGGACTTTCACAAAGCACATACCTTGATAAAGTTTTGAAGAAGTTCAAAATGGATCAAGCTAAGAAAGGGTTCTTGCCTGTGTTACAAGGTGTGAAGTTGAGTAAGACTCAATGCCCGACCACTGCAGAAGATAGAGAGAAAATGAAAAGTGTTCCCTATGCTTCAGCCATAGGCTCTATCATGTATGCAATGTTGTGTACCAGACCTGATGTGTGCCTTTCTATTAGTTTAGCAGGGAGGTACCAAAGTAATCCAGGATTGGATCACTGGACAGCGGTCAAGAACATCCTGAAATACCTGAAAAGGACTAAGGATATATTTCTCGTTTATGGAGGTGACAAAGAGCTCGTCGTAAATGGTTACGTCGATGCAAGCTTTGACACCGATCCGGACGATTCTAAATCGCAAACCGGATACGTGTTTATATTGAACGGTGGAGCTGTCAGTTGGAGCAGTTCTAAACAAAGCGTCGTGGCGGGATCTATGTGTGAAGCGGAGTACATAGCTACTTCGGAAGAAGCAAATGAAGGAGTTCATATCCGATCTAGGTGTCATACCTAGTGCATCGGGTCCAATGAAAATGTTTTGTGACAATACTGGTGCAATTGCCTTGGCAAAGGAATCCATATTTCACAAGAGAACCAAGCACATCAAGAGACGCTTCAATTCCATCTGGGATCAAGTCCAGGTGGGAGACATAGAGATTTGCAAGATACATACGGATTTTAATGTTGCAGACCCGTTGACTAAGCCTCTCTCACGAGCAAAACATGATCAACACCAAGGCTCCATGGGTGTTAGAATCATTACTGTGTAATCTAGATTATTGACTCTAGTGCAAGTGGGAGACTGAAGGAAATATGCCCTAGAGGCAATAATAAAGTTATTGTTTATTTCCTTATTTCATGATAAATGTTTATTATTCATGCTAGAATTGTATTAACCGGAAACATAATACATGTGTGAATACATAGACAAACATAGTGTCACTAGTATGCCTCTACTTGACTAGCTCATTGATCAAATATGGTTAAGTTTCCTAGCCATAGAAATGAGTTGTTATTTGATCAACGGGATCACATCATTAGGAGAATGATGTGATTGACTTGACCCATTCCGTTAGCTTAGCACTTGATCGTTTTAGTTTACTGCTATTGGTTTCTTCATGACTTATACATGTTCCTATGACTATGAGATTATGCAACTCTCGATTACCGGAGGAACACTTTGTGTGCTACCAAACGTCACAACGTAATTGGGTGATTATAAAGGTGCTCTACAGGTGTCTCTGATGGTGTTCGTGGAGTTGGCATAGATCAATAGTAGAATTTGTCACTCCGATTGTCAGAGAGGTATCTCTGGGCCCTCTCGGTAATGCACATCACTATAAGCCTTGCAAGCAATGTGACTAATGAGTTAGTTGCGGGATGTTGCATTATGGAACGAGTAAAGAGACTTGCCGATAACGAGATTGAACTAGGTATTGAGACACCGACGATCGAATCTTGGGTAAGTAACATACCGATGACAAAGGGAACAACGTATGTTGTTATGCGGTTTGACCAATAAAGATCTTCGTAGAATATGTAGGAACCAATATGAGCATCCAGGTTCCGCTATTGGTTATTGACTGGAGACATGTCTCGGTCATGTCTACATAGTTCTCGAACCCGTAGGGTCCGCATGCTTAAAGTTCTGTGACGATCGGTATTATGAGTTTTTGTGTTTTGATGTACCGAAGGTAGTTTGGAGTCCCGGATGTGATCACGGACATGACGAGGAGTCTCAAAATGGTTGAGATGTAAAGATCAATATATTGGAAGGTTATATTCAGACACCGGACGTGTTCCGAGGGTTATCAGATAAATACCGGAGAACCGGGAGGTTACCGGAACCTCCCGGGGGGTTGTTGGGCCTTATGGGCCCAAGTGGAGGAAGAGGAGAGGCGGCCAGCTAGGGGCGCACGGCCCCCGTAGCCCAAACCAAATTGGACTAGGGGGTGGCCCCCTTTCCTTCTTCTTCTCCTCCCCTTCCTTCCCCTCTCTTACTAGGACTAGGAAAGAAGGGGGAATCCTACTTGGAGTAGGATTGCCCCCCTTGGGCGCGCCTCCTCCTCCTTGGCCGCCCCCTCCTCCTCTCCCTCCTTTATATACAGGGAGGGGGCACCCTTAGAGACACAACAATTGATCTGTTGATCTCTTAGCCGTGTGCGGTGCCCCCCTCCACCATAATCCACCTCGGTTATATTGTAGCGGTGATTACGCGGAGCCCTGCGACGGTAGCTTCAACAACATCGTCACCATGCCGTCGTGCTGACGAAACTCTCCCTCGAGCTCTACTGGATCGTGAGTTCGCAGGACGGCACCGAGCTGAACGTGTGCTGAATGTGTGCTGAACGCGGAGGTGTCGTACGTTCGGTACTGAGGATCGGTCGATCGTGAAGACGTACGACTACATCGACCGCGTTGTTATAACGCTTCAGCTTAACGGTCTGTGAGGGTACGTGGACGACACTCTCCCCTCTCGTTGCTATGCATCACCATGATCTTGCGTGTGCATAGGAATTTTTTGAAATTACTATGTTCCCCAGCACATTGAGCTCCATAGGAGTATCAACATCACGAGTAAGAACATCGTGGATATACTTATCTTGGTAAATAAAGAAGACATTAGAGGTAGAGTAACCTGAGTTCCAAGAAAGTAGCGAAGAGGACCAACATCAGACATAGGAAACCGATCACTAAGACATGTATTAACAAAGGTGATGTACTCAGGGTCATCTCCAGTGATGATCATGTCATCAACATGTAGAAGAAGATTTCGACGATGAATAGAAAGATGGACACGCATCATAGGATCATGAGCACTGGTTGAAAAACTAGCGGCAGTCACCACAGAGGCAAAACACTCAAACCAGACACGGGGGCTTGCTTAAGGCCATAGATAGAGCGATGAAGATGGCAGACCATGCCGCGAGGAACAGAATACCAAGGTGGTAGATGCTGATGAGTCATTTTGTGATGTTTTATGCCTACGAAGTAGGCTTTGTCAGATTTTATCGCGTTCGTGCATTTCTTTTTATCTGTTTTCACTAGGATGCTGTTTTCGTACGCATTTGGGAGTTTAAGTAAGGAATGCCAGAAAACGGTGATAAAATCACATCAATAAATGTGATAATTTATTTGTAGGGATACGCAACAAAAAACAATAAAAATTGTCCTACGCACTAGCCCAGGACCACTATGAAGATGCATACAGGGTTTGATCTGATCATTACCAACTTTTAGCAACAGAGGAAGAAGAGTTGGTGACGATTGTCGATGTAGATTTCCGCAGCTAGGACTTAACAACCTCCCAATGGTGATAGTTTTCCTTCCTTGAACATAAGATTGAATGTACGATTTCTCTACCGGGTTGCACACATGCGGTGTCACCGATCCAGCAGCGCTTCGCCACTACTAAACTATCTCGTATAGTAGCTAGACAGAGAAGGAGGATCATTGCATGGATCAACTTGGGGTGGAGTTTGGAGGGCTCCCTTCCTCCTCTATTTATATGAGAAGGAGTGGGGAGGCAAGGAGGTGGCTGCCCCCCCCCCCACCAACATTGCCCCACAAAAAAGGGGGAGCTTGCCCCAAAAAGGGCCCCCTCACCTAGGCCGAACCACATGGAGGGGGCTGCCCCTAAGAGGGTTGATACATCTCCAATGTATCTATAATTTTTTATTGTTTCATGCTATTATATTATCAATCTTGTATGCTTTATATGCCATTTTATATCATTTTTATGGACTAACCTATCAACTCAATGCCCAGTGTCAGTTCCTATTTTCTACATGTTTTTGGTTTTTCAAAAAATCCAGACTAATGAAGTCCTAACACGATGAAACTTTTTGATGATTTTTTCTGGACAAAAAGAGACTCTAGAAGCTTTGGGAGGAGGCCAAAAGACTCACAAGGGAGCGACAAGGCAGGGGGTGCGCCCGGGTGCCTTGTGGGCCCCCTTTGGATCCGTTTGACCTAATTCTAGCGCTATAAACTTCTATATATCCAGAAACCCTCAAGGGAGGTCCAAAAACAATATTATCACCGCCGCAAGACTCTGTTCTTCTGCGATCCCATCTGGAGACCTTTTCCGGTACTCTGCCGGAGGGGGAAACCATTGGGGAGGCAATCTTCATCGCTAATACCCCACCTAGACCGTGAATCTAACTGCTTCAACTACTTCCACCCGAAAACCGCTATCCAGCATGCATCTCAGGGTATTAAGTTTGCAAGAAACAGAGTATTGCAATAAGATAGATGACGTAATGTAGACATGAAGAAGTCAATCAATATGACTAAACCCAGTCAATTTATCCTTAGTGGCAACAATGCAATACGTGTCTTGGCTCTTTTTCATTGGGTTAGAGCACCGTAAGATTTAACCCACTACAAAGCACAACTTCCTCTGAAGATAAATCAATCAAACTTGGCCAAAGAAGATAGACAGGTCAGAGAGCATACAAAGCTATTTAATTATGCAGTAACCAAAACGAAATAGATTAAATTGATTCCAGAACAATCTGATCATAAAGTGACAGTTCACCATACCCCAATAAACACACCATCGATTACATCAAATTGATCTCCATCAAGAACGAGAACATGGTATTGAAGATCCAAAAAGAGAGACAACCATCTAGCTACTATGGACCCATAGGTCCTAAGGGAACTACTCACATATGGTCATGGAGGCAGCAAGATTGATGGAGATGGATCCAGCAATGGCTTCCCCCTCCGGTAGGGCCCCGGAAGAGGCCTCCAGATGGGATCTCCTTGGAATAGTGGCTTAAGGCGGCGATAAATTTCTTCTTGAGGTACAATGGATGGTTTCGGTATTTATAGGGAATTATAGCGGTGGAATCAAGTAAATCCAGTGCCTATGGGCCCCACATGGGCAAGGGGCACAGTCATCCCTGGTTGCGCCACCTGTCTATGTGAGCCCCTTGATGCTCGTCTCGATCTCTCCCGAAGCTTCATGTGTTTCTTGTTGTCCAAAAAAATCATATTAAATTGGCAACATATTTTGTCCTTCGTAGATATTGATTTCCTGCGAAACAAAAAACAAATAAAAAACATGAACTAGCACTAGGCACTAAACTAATAGGTTAGTCTAGAAAATAATATAAAAGGCTATACCAAGCATATAAAAATGATAATATAATAGTATGTAATAATAAAAAAATTATAGATATATTTGAGACGTATCACCCTGACATCATGCATCGGTCTCATCTTACTAAGAACACAACTTCCTTGTACTTCGCTGGCGTCGAAGATGTCGACAGTGTCCTCCGAGCCGGACACGATGTCCCTCGTCTGGTCGATCCATGCTTCTCTGGCCACACTGCCCTTAATGCTCCAAACCTCCATCTCATGAAGGAAGAGTTGCATGCTGTGGAGATCATCGCAAAGCCATACGACATCAGGACATACGACCCAGAGGCGTCATCCATGGTCGGTTGCTTTGCCGCTAAGCAAGGAGAGTAGGCCACGGATCAAAGAAGCAATCGGCCATGGAAATATTGGACTTCCTTTCTATTGTTGAAGAAGGAAGGAGGAAGCTTCATCTGCTATCAAATTTCTGGTAGGAAACCAAGTTCAATGGGCAGTGTTGTAGCACCAATTAGAAGATATTTTCAGTCACTTTATGCCAAAGTGAGATCCTTGGGTCCACTGGCAGTTCCCCTTCAATCTGTGCCATCTATTCCCGGGTAAGCAAACACATCCTCCAATGAATTGGTCGCTTGCTTACAAATGTGCAAAAGAATATATAAAAACAGCTCTGACATTTCATTGAACATATGGCAGCATGAAAAAGACAAACCTGAGCATATAAATAAATATGTTTATTTGAGGGCTACATATGTAAAAGACAAACCGAGACAAATGCAAATTCCCAAACGGACAAAAGATGCTCAGGTTTTGGGCAAATTCCCAAACGGACAAACCGAGACAAATTCCCAAAATGACGATTCCCTTGGAGATGCCGGTTTTTTTTTTTTTTGAGGAAAGTCGAAACCACAGCCGCGGTCGGCCCCGTCCTCTCACGCTCGCGATGTTGGCACGCGCCGCTCGTTAACTGGAGTCGAGCGAGCGTGTTGCGCGACTGAAGCCGGCGTGGCCGGCCGCAACCCAGCGGTTAGCGTCGCCGGAGCCCTCGGGCTTGGGGCGTCCGGGCGAAGGGCAGGGATTCAATCGGCGGGGCCCTTACTCTGCATTGCACGCGCCGTGAGTCTCTGCTGCTAATTCTTGCACAAATTTGTATAGTTTGCACAGATGGGGCAAAAGGTAGTTAACCCTAGCCGCCCGGCCCTATGCTGTTAGAGGATGCAATCGATGACCATGCGCATGACTTCAGAAACGTGATTCGAATCTAGTACAATGTTCAGAAAGAGAATCGTCTGTTGGCAATTTATGATAGACATAATACTGCCGTCTGATCACAACTAGGCGATTACTGCTGTTCCATATATTATCATGTTTTTTGTACTCCTGCTGCGGATCATGTTAGCTTTAAACGAAAATTAGAGGGATGCGGGTTATCCGGTTATGGTAACTGTGAAAGCAGCTAGTGAGCAGGGCATTTGTCACACTCACTTGACAGTCTTTTCATTGCAGGCACATACTATCCCGAATATCACTAAACGAGGCAAAAAAAAATCACTAAATGAGCTTCTTGGAGCCTGTTTTTCTTTCTTAAATCGAAAACCACATTTTTAATGTTTCGAAAAGGAAATCCGAGTTTTCGTCCCACGAGTACATATACACTACATACCTGTAGACTTTTATAAATAAATATGTTTAGTTGAGGGCTACATGAAAAAGACAAATATGTGGATCTGTATAGATGTACTGTCACTGCTATAGATCCACATGTTTGTTTTGTTTTTGTGCTGCCCACAAATGAACATATTTTGAACAAAATTGTGCATATATGGTATATCTATATCACATCTAGATGTATGTGTGTTTTTTATTTCTGAAGCTTTGAAATTTGACTTCTAAAAAAATTGAAAACAATTTTGGACAGGGAGCTAAAATGCTTCTCTCTATATATACCATCTCTTGTGCTAACACACCTGAAGTTATTAGAGGACTGCAAAAACTTTTGGAAGAAGCACGGCACAATACCTAGTTGGGTTGCTAAAAGAGAAAGCTAGATGATATGGATAATCTACTAACCATAAACGAATTGCTCTTCTGCTGCATTAATTGATCAGCTTTGGATGAGTATATCAAACACACCTATACTTTGCTGCTTCACTGAAGAATCATTTCTCAAGAGGAACATGAGGTACTAGTAATGTATAACTACTGCAGAAGATAGAATTCTCTGCCATTTGTTATGCATAATTTACACGAGTTTCGGAATAAAGCGTGTACTTTTCTTGATGCTATATCAGTATCTGTCTAAATATTGTTGTGCAATCCAGTTTGCCTGAATATAAAAACCTTCTAATATCTCATAATTACAATATACAGCAAGCAATTCTACTGACTGCTAACATACTCAAAGGAGCTTCTTTATGGTACATTGGGCCTTAAAGATTAAACATATGGGCACCTTTCATCTAAAATGTACACCTAGTTTGGAACCGGTAGAGGGAGCAGCGAGGCAGTGGAGGCTCTGCTGATCATTGGAAGCGAAGCATGGCACACGGAAAAGAACCATGCTGTCACTGTCATGGCGACACACACACACACACACAAAAGGGAAAAAAAACTCTTAAGATATCATCATCTTCAAATCTTGTCAGCTCGTGGTAGGAAACCTATTTGCAGGACAATTTTAGGGCTGCCCAAACTGTTGAATGATCTGGATAGATGGAATATGTCTGACCCTTATAAAATCATCACCTTCATCCCCCAATTTACCAAGAAAGGAGCTTGACATGCCCACCAATCTCAACCTCTGCAATGTAGCAAGTGACTGGAACCCAGCAGGAATAGCTGCCAACTTTGCACATGACATGATCCACACTTCTTGAACACATGGCATTGCTCCATCAACAACATCCCACCGCTCCAGTTCCTCAAGTTCAGTTATGATGAAGATTTTCAGCTTTAGAAAACCGGAACGGCAGCATCTCATTACTTTCCCCTTGTATGCATTGTTCAGCTGGAGGAACAGCAGATTCGGCAATCGAACAAGAACTGAAAGCGGGTCATCTTCCAGCTCTGAGAAGCTCAAGCGCAGCTTTGTAAGGTTGTGTAGTTGAGCAAACCAATTTGGCAATGTCTGCAAAGATCCAGCTAGATGCAGCTTCTGTAGACATGAAGAAGGTTCCAACATTGCAAGATCAAGTGGCCTGGTGCCATCGCTAGGGAAGATGGATAGGTATGATAGTTCCTTCATATTGTTCACAGAAGAGCATAGCTCTTTGGCATCTTCATTTTTTAAATCCTCTATCGAAAGCTTCTTCAGCTGGGTAAGGCTTGCAATCTCACAAACCACGGCTGTGCTTGCTTGCAACCCAGTTAATATCTGGAGTTTGTCAAGCTGATTAAATCCTATCGGGATCTGGATGCATTGGTCATCTTGTTTCATCTCTAGATGTCGTAGATTTCTTAAACATTTGATTTGAAATGTGATTCTCTTTATCTGAGTCTTCCTGATATCAAGAGTTTGCAAGTGATAGAGCTTGTTCATTGTTCTTGGGAGCTTCTTCAACTTCGTTCCCCTTAGTCCAAGGTACCTCAAGTGAACTAAGCCTCCGATCTCTTTTGGAAGTTCTAGCATGTTACCATCTTCAAAATCCAGAATTCTTACCAGACCAAAGCTCCTTGAAATAACATTGCATTTAATTGCAGTTGGTGCACTGTTGTTGAACATGAAAACAGATCGCAATCTTTTCTTGTGTTCATTGCTGAATGATACATGAGGCATTTGCATTGATACGCGCCGATCACTAACACTTGGGCCTTTATCAGCGCAGATGATGGAAAATTTCTCATTTTCAGACAGCCAAATGGCAAGATCGTGAAGAAGATCATGAACTCTGCATGCTTTTACTCTCCCACTGATGCTTGCTGTTGCCACTTCTACCATGCTTTTGTTGATCAGCTCCATGAGGTACTTCTCTGCAGTCATTTCAAGTGTCTCATCAGCCTTTTCTTTCACAAACCCTTCGGCAATCCATAACCGAACTAATTTCTTTCGGGAGATCTGTGACTCATATGGGATTACAGAGAGCAGCATAAAACATGGCTTCAAAGGCTGTGGGAGGTCCCTATAACTTGAGAGCAGTGTCCGCTGGATTCCCATTTGACCATTGCTTAGATCCTTCTGAATGCTTGCCAGGACACTTTTCCATTTAGTATCTGTTTGTTCTTTCCCGGACATCATACTCCCTGCAGCAACAATAGCAAGAGGCAAACCAACACACTTCTTCACAATGTCCTCGGCAGTTTCCTTTAGAGCGTCCGGGCATATTCCATCCTGCAAGAATGCCTTTTTGCAAAACAAATTCCAGGAATCTTCAAATGGCAATGGCTGAAGCTGCTGCACAGTGCTCTTTACGCCTTCAACTGAGCCAGCCACGGCGGCATTACGAGTTGTCACAAGCACTCGGCTCCCGCTGCATTTTCTGGGCAGTACTAGCTTGATGATATCCCACAACCCTCTGTCCCAGACATCATCAAACACAAGCAGAAACTTTTTACAGCCAAGGCCACTCAAGAGCAATTCTAGGAGCTGCTTCTCGCAGAGGGAGCTCGCCTCTGCAGAGGGGATCTTCATCAGCCCGTTGGCCATCTCACAGAGGACAGAGTGCAGCTCCATCGTTTTCGACACATAGATCCACGCGCAGCATTCGAAATGCTTCTTCACGTCCGGGTTGGTGTACACCTTCTTGGCAAGTGTGGTCTTCCCAACACCTCCCATGCCAACCAAGGATATGACACTTAGCTCCGACTCTGAGCCTCCATCCAAGATATGCCGAAGCAACACATCCAGATATTTATCCAGGCCTACAACATCTATGTCATGAACCATCGGAGATGAGGCTAAAAGACCATGGATCCACTTATCACTTGATTCTCTAGGTCTTTCAACTGCATACTCCAGTCGGCGACGGGAGATGTCACTCAGCTGAGCCCGGATACGACTGATCCGAGCCCCGACGTCATGCCTCGATCTCAGCTTACCAAGAACACAGCAGCCTTGTACTTGGCTGGCGTCGAAGATGTCGATGGTGTCCTCTGAGTCGGACATGATGTCCCTCATCTGGTCAATCCATGCTTCTCTGGCGACGCCGCCCTCAATGCTGCAAACCTCCATCTCGTGAAGGAAGAGCTGCATGATGTGGAGCTCATCACGGAGCCATCCGACATCACGACTTACGGACCAGAGGCGCCGGCCATGGTCGGTTGCTCTGCTACTAAGCAGGGAGCCTAAGACATGGATCAAAGAAGCAAGCACGGGTTCGGCCATGGAAATGCTGGTCTTCCTTTCTGTTATTGGAGAAGGAAGGGGGAAGCTCGGTAGTCCGTATGCTACCAATTTTCTGGTAGGAAGTCGAGGTCAATGGGCAGTGCTGTACCACTGATTACAAGATACTTTCAACCACTTTATGCCAAACTGAGATCCTTGGGCCCACTGGCAGTTCCTCTGCAATCTGGGTCAACTATTCCTATCAACCGTGCATAATTTCCCAGAAGCTAGATGCATAAAACGATGCTTGACCAACTGGATAAATCTTAAGCCGACAAATGAGCAGCCCGCGACCCCGGAGTTCGATAGGATCCATATGTTAAAAAAAGCAAAACACAGTAAACAGTTTCACATCCTTGCTACATGAAGTCACATTTCAGTTCAGTTAAGACCTAGGTGGCAGAACGATCTGCTTTTTTTCCGGGGAAACCATGTGCTTACTGCTTTGACTTTAACATGCTCTTTTGCAGGATATTTTTTTTTATGTTTCAACTTTCAAGCACTGGAGAAGCATATGGGCCTTGGTGATCTGGCTTCAAGGCACTAATGCACAATGGATTTTTAGGCTCACTCAGCCTGTCAGCATGGACTGAAACTGGAGCCCGTCTTTGGAGCTTTCAGTGTGTCTACATTGAGCCTTGAGTTGTGCATTGTGATCTTCTTCCGGGCCTCAAAGTTGCTAATGGACGGAAGAAAACTCACACACTACACTCTAAATTTCTAAGTAACTCCCTTAGTCCATACAGAGTAGCTCTCTGTTCTTGCATACTTCCAGGGATTTGTTCTACATGCTGCAAACTGTTATTGAGCTGAATGAATTTGGTGCCTCTGCCGCTTTTCATCACTGTTAAGAAAAGTCCTGACGTACTTCTCATCTCTGTAATTTTTGTGTGTAGGTGTATCATGTCCGAGGTTGCGTCAGGTTCAAACACTGAGGATTCTGAGACTCTCAGTCAGTGCCGAGTTAAGATCTGAGACTCTCAGTCATCAATCACAGCAACCAACCATCCTAGTGCAGCATCGAACATCTAGCATAACAACGCCATTACGTACGTACATAGTGGGGATCACACTAGGAGGGGGAGCGGCATGAGCAGCTGAGCACCCCCTTTGGCCGATTTTCTGTCCGCTTCGCTTACGACGGAATCGCATTACGTCTGGGTGCATTGCAAGATTGTACTATGAGTTAACGTTTTGTTCTTGGCTCATCAGATTTGGAAGGCCCCCGTCGATCTCATCCGTGCTCCTCCTGTGGCTCCTGGAGAAACCAAACAGCCAACCGTGGAAGTGGGATGCGCGGCTGCCGGCAAGCATGCAATGCAACGCACGTAGCGTACGTGCGTCAAAGACTGGTGAAAAGATGAGACCCGCCGCAGTCCGCACGGTCCGATTATGTTCTTCTGAATGATATACATCGGCGGCCGGAGGACCACCGGCGCGCCGAGGTGGAGGAGGATGAACCTGGCCGCGTTCGTGCGTGTGCTGAGCAACAGCTGCTGGCTACCATGTCAAAGTCGTCCTTGTTCGGCACCACATTGCGTGGCTTTTGACATTTATGTGTCACCTTCCCATTATTCCCCTCCAATGGTGAGCGCGCAGCAAAGGCTCGGGAGCGGGCCATGCCATGTTTCCCTTGGAGCCGAGCGTGCTGCCTCCGTGTGCCACTTGCGGCAGTAGCCCTTGGAGCCGAGCGTGCTGCCTCCGTGTGCCACTTGCGGCAGTAGCTTGGCGAACATCTGTCCCTGCGGCCCACGGATTTTGTAACGTCACTGGCTGATTGATTGACCAAGTGATACGATTGCAGCAACACGTCGGCCGGTGAGCTTCGAAATGCTGTACACAAAAGGAAGGACCATTATCTCGCAGAGTTCTGTACTTCTCTACTTCTGCAAGAGTTGTGTAGTACAGCTTTGCTTAATTCCTAAGACATGCAGTACAGATTAGTCTGGTGCATGCACAATATGCAGGCATTACATCGTCGTGTTAAATGCGTCATCTGTATATATAAAAGCAAACCAATATATAAAGCATTACGCCATATGCATTCTACCACTTGTTCGCTTATTCCCATTTTCCAGCTTGTGGCTGCATGGTAGCTTTTTTTTATATAGCTCTGCTTGTTGGAGTATACAGAGAATATATCTATCCCACGTCATGCTCATCACCAACAGTGATGCCCTGTTTCGTTTTTTTTTTCTTTTTTTTTGCCTTGTTTATGTTTGAAACATATACTGGTTGCCAAAAAAACGGAGGTGGAAAACTGTTCCTTTTTTACCAGCACAGCGAGCACAGAGATGTGGCAACACAGTTGCATCGACGCGACGCGTTCCTCTGTACATAACCAAGCAATTGGGGGTTAAGTTGATAATGCGCGCCACATACATGACACCAACGTACATCTTCTATACATCTCCACACTACCTAATCCTGCTCTTTGACGGCAAATTACATACGTACATACGCCTAGCTAGCTACACAGCTCTTTCTAGTACATGTCAATCAGTCTTCTCAAAAATCGGACAAGAGCGCCGGCGGCGGGAAGAAGATGCCCTGCCCGGTGGCCAGCATGGCCCTCGGGTCGAACTGGGCCTTGAGGCCCGCGAAGCGCGCCCACCTCTTCTCCCCGAAATGGGCCTCCCACTCGGGCTGCGACTTGTGGTTGGGCAGGTACTGCCTGGCCCCGATCCCGGCCTCGGCGCAGAAGTCGAGGATCTGCCGGTTCTGCCGCGCCAGCGCCTCCAGGCTATGCGCCCCGCCCGGCAGCGCCGACCGCAGGAACGCCACCAGGTAGAACACCTCCTCGTCCGGCGTCACCACCGAGCTCCTCGGGTCCCACCTGCACCACCAATACAAAGATCAGAATTTTTTTACACGCAGTTATCAGATCATCAAATCGGCTCGATACAAAAGTTGGAGCAGACTAGGAAAAGCAACAGTTTTTTTCAGTTAAAGAGCTGCGGCTGATTCCGGTGCGTCCGTCCTTTTGTGTTAAGCATAGGAAAGCGACAACGCATCCGGCCACTAGCCACAAAGGCGGCAGAGGAAACCAAATTCTGACTGTGCCGTTCCCGTCGTGCCGCGGAAAGCCGCGGCGACGCCGGCATAAAATAACCGGTCGGCGCGGGCCGGGAGCCGGTGTCCGGTAAACCGCGAGCAGGGCGCGTCACGGCGCCACTCGGGAGGTTTTTATAAAATTCAGAACAGAGCCTGTCACCCCAGTGCGCGATATGTCCGCGGCCATTCACCGGTCACCGGATCCCGGGCGAGGGTGACGGCAATCCGGGAAACTAATCAGGCGGCAGCGACATGCCAATATACTACTGGCGCTGCGTGCGTGGCGCCAATCATGGTGGCGCTCAATGAGTGGCCACCACCTGCGCAGTCTTGTGTCGCATCGCATGTGAGGCCGATGATCGGTCGGCTTCCAAGGGCGGCGCCCGCCCGCCCGCCCGCCCCTGAGACGGGGTCGTGCGCGTGCGCGCGTCTCTGGCTGGCATGTGATGTGCGGTTTGGCGGGCGGATCATGCGAGCGTGGACGGTGATGAGCCAGCCGCCCTGCATCTGCCGGGCCGGTGATGGGCGCCGGTCGTGCGCCCGACTGGTCAACTGGAGCGCCCAGAAACAGCTAGACAGCTATTACTAGGTAGGTTGACTTGGGCAGCAAAGTGGAGGGTGGGTTGACTTGGCTAGTGGCTTACTTGTGCTTGTTCATGGGGTAGATGAGGATGGGCCCGCCGGAGGTGCGGCTGCCGAGGATGCCGCGGAAGACGCCGCGGTCGAAGTCGGCGATGCGCGACGCCGGCACGAACAGGTTCAGCCACGGGTGCGGCACCTCCCACATGCCCTTGCCGCGCAGCTTCAGCTCCGCCGTGTGCACCCGGTCTAGGAAGTCCACGTACGGCAGGTCCGTCGTGAACACCGTGCCCGGGAGGAAGCTCAGGTCGCCCAGCAGCGCGTCAACCTCCTGCAAAACATAATTACCAGCACGATTTAGACTTGGACGATTTTCTCTCTTCCTTTTTACTCCTTTTTTTAAGCAAAGACTTGGCAATTCAATTCATGCACTACATATATACATACATATAATTAAACAAAGCAAAGTAGTAGTCGATAAAATTAGTGCATGCTCGATCGCTAACAGAATTGAGATCTAGTGGTACGTATGGGAAGATCTACAGACCCAGTGTGCCCTGCATGTGGGTGCCATCATATACTAATCAACATGTTTATACTAGTAGTGCTACCTACTCCAAATGCGAATTAACATATCCCAATGATTGGCTAGCCAGGCCCCCCATCAGCAGCAGCAGTACATAAGACTAGTCATAGTGGGAGTAACTTAGCTAGTAACATAGCGCATTTCAAAAAATTGTTGCTTATGCAGCAAGTAATTAATAAGAGGTGGTAACATAATATGTTACTGTAACATAGCGCTTTTCAAAACAAGATGAGTCTACAAGCTAATAAATGAAGCCATTTAAAATATTACTATTATGTTAGTTTGCATTATGAAGATAGTAACTTAGGCTAGTGTCATATACATGACACTAGTATAAGTTACTCCCCACTATGACCAGCTTAACTAAACCAGAAATTAATAATTAAGAAATACCGTCATAAACAAATGGGACGGCCAGGAGAGAATGCGGTACTAGTAATCGGGATCGAGAGAGGCGGCGCCGACGGACAGACAGACGGACCTGATCAACGGTGGCGGCGGTTGAGTCGTCGTAGTTCTTGGTGACCTCGAGGCAGTAGAGCACGCCGGTGTGGTGCTTGAGCGAGCTGAGCTTCACCGGGTTCTGCGGCGAGAAGAAGGAGGACCTCCAGTTGTTGATGAGGCCCTCGGCGGCGACCACGAAACCCTCCACGTAGTCGAACCGGCGGCCGCCGCCGTGCTGGGAGATGAGCCGCTCCTGGTCCGCCGTGAACTCGGTGAAGTTGGAGTAGAGCGCCCGGATCCAGCGAACCTGCACGTACGTACGACCGTGCACATGATTAGACAACGAATTACTAACCCGGTTGATGAGGCTGCTTAATCAGCTTAGATCACCCACTGCTCCGTTTATTATCGTGGAAATAGTCAGCTAATTAAGCTGCCGGGAAAGAACAGAATCTTGCGGAAGATCGCGTGAGCTAAACAAAAGACGTAAGAAGACCCACCAAATTGGTCAGCAAGGCAAGTTGGTCGATTGATCGACCGATGGATGCCAACCAACCTGGGCGGCTGGACCACCTGACCTGAGTGATCGACCAGACGCACAAGCTAATATTTTAATTTTTAATTTGGACGAAGACTTTTCACGGGGTGGACTTTTTCAAAACGCTACTAATAACGAGCGAAAAGACTGCTGCCAGTGCAAAAAACTGCTTGTTGACGCGGACGGCAATCAGCATACGTGTCATGAGCCCAAAGCAGTCGGCATACGTGTCGCACGGACTGTGCTCGAGCCCCGTGAAACGGATCGGCCGGCTATAATTAGAAACACGTTCGGTTGGGCCTATCCTTATCGGTATCTTTATCGGTTTTGTTAACGTACGTGCGGTAATTCCGTCTCCACCTAACAATGGAAACGGATGTCGCCGAGAGCGGCGCGCCCGCCACTTGCACGGCTGGCGTCGAGCTCCGCTCCCCCGCCGGGCGGCGACATATCGCCCCGTCACGCGGGGGCGAGCGAGGTCGAAATGGAGGCAGATAAGGCGCACGAGATATTCCCTCGCCTTCGTCTTGCAGACCAGGTGGGTTAACGAACGAAGGGATTATTAAACAAAGAATGGCGAGGAGGAGAGTGACAGGCATAAAGAAAGAAAGAGAGAAAGGATTGATGCGTGCGTATGGGGAGGTGAGGACGGCGCCGGCATGGGTGGTGGTGCTACCTTGCGGGGAGCAGGCTCGAGGGCGATGCGAGCGCGCGTGATGATCCCGAGCTGCCCCAGCCCGCCCAGCGCGCCGAAGAAGAGCTCCGGGTTCTTCGCCTCCGAGCAGGTCACCGCCTCGCCCTTCCCTGCCAAGCAGATCAGTGTGAGAAGAGAACGCCGGCGAGGTTGGAACCGGTGGCTGATGGATGGGCTCGTGCATGTATGTGTGTACTACGTACCGGTTACGACGTCGAGCTCGTAGACATTGCTGATCTGGGGCCCGTGGTGGAAGGCCTGGCCGCTGATGCCGGCGTTGGAGAGGGTGCCGCCCACGGACAGGTAGAGGTAGTCCGTCCACGACCGCGGCGCGAGGCCGCCGTGCGAGAGCGTCCAGTTGAGCACGTCGATCCACAGCTCGCCGCCCCACACGTCCACGTAGTGCCCGCCCAGCTCCGGCGAGTACACCGGCAATGCGCGCGACGGCGCCTTGCCCCCGAGGCTCATGTCCACCACCACCCCGCCGGGTACCTGCGCCTGCCCGCTGATGGAATGCCCGTGGCCGCGCGCCGACACGCGGATGTCGCGGGCAGACCCGTACGCCGCCCGGACCAGCGCGGCGACGTCGTCCGCCCCGCTCGGATGGTACACGGCCAAGGGCTCGCCCCGGGTGAACCCGCCGAAGTCGCGGGACGCCTCCAGGACGTCGGCCGGGTCGGTGCTGAGGCGGCCGCCGCCCACGTCGCCGCCCAGCTGCAGCAGCTCCGCGGGCTCCAGCGGCAGGCCCACGGTCGAGATGAGGCAGTATATCTGGAACACCATGAAGACCAAGCACCGCGCCATTGCCACTCTCTGTCCTCTGTCTACCTCTCTATCGATTCTTTGGTCTCCTTACGATCGAGGATCGAGTAGCTGATATGTACTCGCAGGGGAGGATGAAGGAGGAGGAGGAACGAGAGAGAGGAGGTGTGAGGCGTTGTGGTGTGAGCAGGCGGTATTTATAGTGGGAGCCCGAGGGGAGGGAGAGGTGGTGGTGGAATTTGGGCGGGACAAAAGTGAGAAACGGAGGAGACCGAGGAGGATAGGAGAGAGAGAGAGACTCCAACATGCCCGCCCGCCGCGGGAACAGAGCACGACCGCTGGGGCCGCCCAGGAATAAACAAGTCCGGAGGCGCGTCACGACTCCTGCACTCGCGGTCGCGGGCCGGCGGCCTCTTAATTCCCCTGTCAGAATTAGTGGATCGCGCGGCCGCCCAAAGATCGCCCCGATTTCACTTCAGCCAGTGGTACTGCGCAGACTCAACTCTTGTACTGCTACCCTGCTAAATGAACGTGGAGATCGAGCAGAACAGAGGCACCCCCCCCCCCTCTCTGCTCCTCGCCCGCTTTGTCGATCCAAATTCTACTACTACTACGTGGAAAAGTGACCCGGATTTCATCCTGCGTGCCATGTGCGGCGAGCTTTGGAGCGGAATTCTTAAAGCTACTAGCAGCGCATAGCTGGAAGAAGAAGCGCCAATCTGTGGAAGCTTTGAGGGGGAGATGGAGGATCAACACCGAGCCAAAAGAAAGACGATCACCTCCCCGTATCTTGACCGGCTTTTGAGGGTGCGCCCCTCAATCTCATCGCCGCTCCACGCATATGCATATGCATGCAGATGGTGAGGAACCACACCACAGCAGCACCGTTCCAAATTTCCAATCAAACACTGCTCCTACAGTACAGCCCGCCTAAAGTGCACCACATAATTAAAAACCGCACCAGCTTTCTGATCCGGCATGCATTTACCAAAGTACGTGCTGCCCAGATCTTCAGATATTAAAATGCGTATGAAAAGCGCGCCGCTGGTACTGTAGCCAACAGATGTCCTCGAGATACCGGTGCCAGTGTTGCTGGCTGCAGTAAAATCAAAGGCGTGTATGCTCGCCACGGGTACGGTGTAGTACTGTTCTTCCACGCTGGTTCTGCCTTTGGCTCGGCCGCGTAGGCTGTGCCTAGCCAGCCAGCTAGGCAAGTGCCCTACGGCGAAATAGAAATGAGAATGGGTAAAGCGTCGACGCGCGCTCCCACGTGACTGATTGCGCAGGATCGCACGAAGATACGCTGATTTCCTTTTGCTTTCTGCTCGCAATCGTATCGGCCGCGAAATTCAGCAGCCATGGGTTTCAGTGAGAGGAGAGCGAGGACGTGGTTTTGGTTGCTTTGGGACGATGCGCATGTGAGGGAGCAAAACGGCGTGGCGGTCTAGCCCCTACCTCCTATTCCTACTGGCTCGTGCAATGTAGACGATCCACGACAACGGTGGTAAAGCGATGGAGGAGGCGAGGACTCTTTGTTAGAAGATAGAAATATTCTTGGAATAGAAAATTTATATAAAGTGAAATGACATGTATCTTAATTTTTATAGAAAAAGAGTGTCATTTGATTTGTAGGATGAGATGGTTTTTTTTTTCATTAGGCCTGAACTATTTTTTTCCCTTCAAAATGTGAAGGCAGGAATCAATCCTACATAGAAATAGAAATTCAATCTTGCAAACCAAATGGCTCAAAAGTGTCAAAAAAATGGCTTAAGAGAAAAATATCCCATAGGATAATATCTTGTAGATTCCTACAAAATACGTGTAAACCAAATGAGGCCTGAACGCATGGGCGGTCATTGTTGGTAAAGGCCTCTTTGTTTAGCTAGTATTGATTGCAATGCCATGCTCACTTGGATCCTACATTATTTTCATATTTTTGTTTTGTTTTGTTGCATCACTAGAAAAAACAAAGAATTCCCAAAAGGTTTGAGTGGATGGTAAAAAATCCTTATGAAATGTACTGCAAAAGAATTCTTAGGAAAAGGTTCTAGAGGAATCAAACAATCAACATATGAAAAACCCCTAAAGAATCAAATAGTCTAAAATTCCTATAAAAGTTCTTTGAATCAGAGGAGCCCTAAGTAGCACTAAGGATGAAGAGGAAGGGTTTGTGGCAAATAACACAATATGAGCTTAAGGCTTCTTTGGATTGCAAGAATATGAAAAATATAGGAATAAGAAAAATGTAAGATTGAGATGTCACATACTGTAGAATCCTACATGATTATAGAACACATGAATCATACACTGAGTGCCTTTGGATGATGCAAGAATGAAACATAGGAATTCTAGAGGATCTAGGAGAGAGAGAGAGAGAGAGAGAGAGAGAGAGAGAGTAAAGGTGCATTGGTGCACTGGACTTCACAAAGAAAATAAAAATAAAAGGAGATTTAAGTTCAAGTTGGAACTCCTACGAAATGGGGAGCATAGGAATGGGCTCCATTGGAATTTGGTACGCTCAATCCTATAATCCAAAGGGATTCCATAGGAAAAAATCCTTAGGATTCAAATCCTCCAAAATTCCTCTGAAATCCTTCAAACAAAGAGCCCATTAGTATTAATTTTATGATAAATGATGACCTAATGGGCCAGTTTTGCGTTATAAGCTGGCACCTCTTGCACCCCTGGTAACTTCCACTTGGATTAAGTGTTGTCCTGGTGAAAAACAATATAGCCATGATGTATGCAACTTCATTGAGTACAGCTCAATACACGTATTCTTGGCCATCATACACTGACAGAAGTTGGACATATTTTTTTAGTCATTGGACTCGGCCGAGATTTATGAACAAGAGAAGGTGTCATCCCATGAAAGGGTGTAGCCTTGCATACGAGATGTCAACCCAGAGATGAGTCGGTGCCTGACATGGCAGGCTTTCCTCACAATCCTTGTCGCCCGAGTTTAGTTGGAAGAAACTTTACTCGAATCTAGTTGTTTGAATGGATCACCTCATAGAGACTTTATGGCACGACTTTCTTAAGCACACGTACTTCCCATGAGAGATGACTTACAAACAGATGGCAAAACTAATGGGGGTGTTGTGGATCGTATGCATCTTATTAAGCATGTTACGGTAAAATGTCCACTCGTGAAGTCTCAAATGTTGGTATGCATCTTATTTGTCCATAAACTCCCAAAGGATCATAAATTTGAGATAGTATCAAATATATGTGTTCTACGATATCAGCCAAAACCGTATGACATCTGACACGAGGTAATGGTACACATTGAACAACTTTTGGGGATGAAAAAAAGAAAAAGAAAATTAATAGGAACAACTAGGGAATTTTGAGAAAACAATGTCTTCCTTCTAGAAATTCTTATTTGTGGAAAAATGGGACAAAATCAAAATGTAGAAACACAAATGAAAAGTCATGGGATCTTTAAGGAAAGAAAATTATAATATGTATACAAAGCCAAATAATTTGGAAGTGTCTAAGAAACTCTAGAATTCCACCTTTCATTTTTTGAATACATATGTTTTATTTCCTTTTCTTCAATTTTGAATTCTGATCTGTATATTCCAGTTTATAGGATATTTTTCATTTTCATTAATTTTCCCAATAGTTCCTTTTACGTTGGACTTCTTAAATGTATTATGGTGGCTTTCCCATAGTTATTTTTTTTATTTTTAGTTTTCTCTTAATGTTTTATTTTTTTTGTTTGCTTGGATTGCCATATGTGCAAAGCCATAACCGCATAGTCATTCACACCACAGAAACTAAGATTAAGGACACCTACCCCGATGTTGGAAGTGAAGGATCAATTATCTGATTTAGAGTTCGTGGACCAAAAATGAACTTGATAATAAATAGTCAAAAGATAGTACTCCCTCCGTTCCTAGATATAAGTCTTTTTAGATATTCCATTGCGGACTACAGACGAAGCAAAATGAGTGAATCTACACTCTAAAATATGTCTATATACATCCGCATGTAGTCCTTACTAAAATCTATAATAAGACTTATATTTAGGAATGGAAGGAGTAAAAAATTACCCTTGGTATGATTGTATTATGTGTTAACTCTCACAACAAACTGTTGAGGTAATGGTTATGCATGATTGCATCATGTGTTACTCTCACAACAGATTGTTGAACCTTCAAATATGACCGTTAAAAAAAGTGCTACTCTGATTTTCGCAACAAAAAAAGGTGCTACTCTGATAACTTGCCACACATGTCTACTTACACAATATCTACTGAACGCTAGCTAGAGTAATAATCACATCAAAATTGTTTTGTACCCCCTCCGTTCAAAAAGTTTGTCTCAATTTCTTAGCGGGTGATGTAAGTGTGGTTTGATTTGTCCTAGCTAGTCATGATGGCCTTCCGCGGACTAGGCCTTAGATACATCTAAGGCAAACTTTTTGGGACGGATGTAGTATTTGAGTACTTAAATTAGGTATTAGGGTTGTTGTTGGCCATTATAATTCCTAACTTACTCGTCAATTAGGGATTCGTTTTCTTCATCCGTGTCGGTGAGGTTGGTTATAGTAAGTGGGGGAGCATCTTCGCAAAAAAAAAAAAAGTGGGGGAGCATCAGCCCGGAAGGCAGCATCAAAGACACACAAGCAAAACATGGCGATCAGGCAGCACAAGCAAGCCATTAATTGCCGTGTTCCCGCAAAAGAAATGGGTCACATTCCATCCCCGCAAGTGCATGCAAGGCTACCAGCCGAACTAGTTATTGTGATGCTGGGTCTGGACCACCCGATCGTCCATCGGCCCAGCAGCAGACGAACACCTATGCGTGCATGCGGTTGACAGGCCAACCCGCCCACCCAGCGGTCCGACCACGCTCCGCTCGTGTGGTCCAAACCAAGATCGGGGCGTTTGCGTGGCGAGCGCGACCGGATCCCCCGGACACGCCATCCATCGACCATCGGGATCCCCTGCGCGATTCGATCGGAGAATTTCTCGATCGCTTGCTAGTGATGTGCCGACGCCGCCGCTCCCGTGCCGTGCCATCTGCCGTGCCCAGCGGCGTAGGTAGGTATACGTCTGGCTGGCGCCGAGTTAATGAGCTTCCGTCGCTGCCGCTCTCCCGTCAAGTTGAACTCTGTCCTTACGAGTCAGTACCATACGAACAGAGTTGGGGTAGTACCCCCTCATCTCAGTTTTGCTGTACAGCAATCTGGATGTGCTTTAAGCATTGCACTTCTAAGTTCTATGTTGGTTGGGTTTGGTGTTATTTTGTGGTTGAACTATGTACTCGTTGCCTGGTCTCTTTAATAGAAATCAAAAAGGAAACCCTCTTCTGCTAAAAAGAATCTAAGTTTTATGTTATTGATTTTACGCTAAGAGTCGTGCAAGCATTTTTTTCTTCTCTTTTTTCTTTTCTAGATTGATTGAGTGACTTAGATGCGCGATGACAAATGTGTTGCCAATCCTTATATATACAACTCGGGCCTTGTATATACAAGGATTGGCAACACATTCGTCACATTTTTAGGTGATGATGAATCCGATCATCTGACTGACTCGCACCGCCGCCTTGGTGGAAAAAATGTCTGCTTGAGTTGTCAAACAATTATGGCGGTACGTACGTCCATTACGTGTTTGATCACTACGACGATGACCAGGACGTCCGGGGGGATCGCAGACAGATCGTGCGAGATCCGGCCGGACGGCGAGGTTCGGTGCCCGTGCAATGCATGTGGAACACGAAACGGTCCCTCCCTCGCCCGCGTACGTTTTCCACGGCGTAGCCAATGTGAAGCCATGCGCATTGGATTCGATCTCGATCGGTTAAATGGTCATCTTCACTCATAACTACAATCGTCGCAGCTAGTACTAGCAACCGTGTGGCAGAAGCAACAAGACCGGCGGCCGGCGGCCTAATGCACGCGCGAGTTTCATCGGCCGTGCGCGCGGTGCCATGCATGCATGTACGATGGTCGTACGTAACAATTGCCTCAGCAAGGGCGCATGCATGGATAAAGATCAACACGCATGTGACATGTCACCTTACGTAGCATGTGGATGGATATTTCCGACCTAGTATGTCATCAGGATTGCGCCTCGGCCTGCAGGACAAGTGTGCACATGTGACGTCGTCGGTGCGCGCGCGCGGCGGTCGATCTCTTGCCGGAACGCTCCGGCAAGGGACGTCACGCGCGTGCGTGTATGGCCAGAAACCGCACGCCCCGTGCGTTCCAACGGCCGGCCGGATCCAAGGGGTGAGCCGAGCAGTTTTGGCGGGCCGGGCGCATGCATGCATGCGATCGCATCCGCGTCACGATGCGTACCGAGGATGTCGCGAGATCGGGCTCCCCGATCTCGCCATGTCACGTCTGCTTTGGTCTCTTGCTCCAACTTGCACGTCACGGTCTCCACCCATCGATGCTATGCTACCTTGTCCGGCCGCCTTGATTATATTAGCAACATATATGTGCGCAAGAGGACGCGTCATTTTCCGCTCCGCGTATGCGGTCGGATAGAAACTTCACTGCGCTGTCCGGATCAATTTTGTCGAGGAGCGATCATGCACGCTTCATGCATGTGTTCATCCGCGGCTAGCTAAGGATGCAAGGCTTACAGCATCTCCAACAGCCGCACAAAAATCGCGCGCCCAATAAAAATTATAGCGCGTCATTGTAGTATTTTTAATACGTCTGGACCTGCATCGCTTTAGCAGACGCTTAAAAACGCGCGTCAAGAAAGCACACGGTGTAAATTATGAAGCGCGCGTAATCCGGAGCCCAAAATATGCTGCACGCCATAACGTTTTTCAGCACGCGCCCAAATTTTTTTAGTGCTACAACATCTGCTGGAGTTGTTCGGCGCCTCAAAAAACAAAATGTTAATGCACGGAGCTTTTTTTGGGCGCTTGTTGGAGATGCTCTTAGACCACACGAAATGTCTAGAAAATCAAGGCATTGTCAGTCTGAGGAGGCAGCTAGCATGTGTGTACGTAGTAAATCCTCCGACGATGACCCGGCCAGCCAACCAGACACACAGTCCCCTCGATCGGTGCTTGCCGGACAGTGATGGCGCCACGTCCACTCCGCGCATTAAACAGCACGGGCAGCTCCATGTCCCGGCTCCAGACACATGGACAAGGTCGCCACTGTTTGATGAAGATCACGCAGTGAGAGCCATGGAGTGGCCATTTGCATGCTGTGATAGTCGCTGCAATAATTATACTAGTATGCATTTTAAACCGGAAGGCTGGGAGCAGCTACCTGGACAGGACAAGATAGAGACGAATCCTCGTTTTCCTTTTTGTCAAGAGAAAGAGAATCCCAGAGCCAGGTAATTTTGTGACGGTACGCATGCACTTCAATCGTTTTCCGGGAGATCTTGGGCGGGATATGGCATGAATGCGAGATTTGGTTGGCCAGTGCCTCGCGTGACCTAATTTAAAAGCTCCATCCTAGTCGTAGACCCAGCCCTCTAGATAGCACTCTCGATGTTGCATGACTGTACTGTCGCCTCGTCTATCTTTTTACGGCTCCAGGTGCATGGTTTGGTTTGCTCAGCTAGGGAGGGAACACCTTGCTCCCCGCGGAACCAAGAAACGAGACAAAGTCTAGGCCCTAGAAAACGACTTCCTTATATATATATTTCTTTCGGTAGGTATATATACTTATACTGCCGCCATTGTGTTCTTCCAAAAGAGTAGTGCCGCCACAGGTGCATCCCTCGTACACACTCTATATACTACTCCGTATTTAGGATTAGAATACAGCAGGGGAGTGCCCTAGTTTTCTTTACATCCACCAAGAGCTTTAGTACGTACTTACATGGATCCGGTTCGAATGGCGGCACGGAGTTTGCAGCTGGGACGGACTAGGGAATTATTGCGGAGTCCAACAACTCAATATTGTAGTACTCTCGTGGGAAACCTAAATGAGTGTACTTGCCACACATACCTGGAAGCCTGGAACCGAGATCTCTTCGGACGGCCGGCCAGCTCATGTCCTGTACTGACGTACGTGATGCCAGCCAGCCAGCGCTACGGAACAAGGCACAACTAGCGAGCAAATGCACAATGCATCACTGTACTAGGCCCATCTGCTAATCAATGCACCAGCAACGTGCAAAAAAGAAGAGGTCAAACAAAGCTCCAGCTTTAACACTCCACTTGCTTGAGTAGCTCGCTCGCACCTGAATCTCATCGACCTTGGCGTATAGAGTTGCGCGCTCTCTGACGAATTTGGGTTCCTTCTTAATTTCCTTGCTCGTATCTAATTAAGTGGATTCCCGCTGATTAGCTCGCGATCTTAGGCTAATCATAGTGAGAGTAACTTAGCTAGTAACATAACGTACTTTAAGAAAATTCTGCTTATGTGGCAAGTACTTAATGAGAGGTGATAACATAATATGTTACTGTAACATAGCGCTTTTCAAGACAAGATGAGTCTACGAGCTAATAAATGAAGCCATCTATGTTACTACTCCCTCCGTCACGGTTTAGAAGGCACAGTTAAATTTGCGTGCGTTTCCACAATAGACAAGGTTTAGGATGCATTGCATTTATTTGTAGTAGCTAATTAGTACTCCGATATACTATTTCTATATGCATGCATAGTGTGAATGCTATTTTTTAGCCCACCTCATAACCAATAGATAACCACTTAGGTCCCAGAGAATTTCTAAACGCGCCTTCTAAACCGTGACGGAGGTAGTACTATTATGTTATTTTGCATTATGAAGATAGTAACTTAGACTAGTGTCATATACATGACACTAGTCTAAGTTATTCCCCACTATGACCAGCCTTAGTTGTGTGCTGATGATTGCGTATATTTAATTTGACCAAACTGCACAAAAGGTGCTCCCTGCGTACCTGTTCTCCCTTTCTTTCTGCCTCTCGTACCAAAGAAATGTGACAACCGGCCAAAATTGACTGCCTTTTAAGATTTGCAAGATCATCATTACCTAATGACAAAACCAATCAAGCCAAGCGGTATAGTATGATTGAGCCCACACATGCAAGATTGGGTTGCCAGTGAGTCTAAGCACATTACTTAATCAACAACCTTTCTGATCATTAAACTGCATAGTTTTAAAATTTACAAAGGTATACATGAATTTTGAGAGTAGATAGGAACTTATCATGACAAGATTTTGCTTCAATTAAGTCATTTATGCTATACGTAGAAATGAAAAAAGATATGCACAATAATTTAAGTAACTTACGTGCAGTTCTGCATTTCCCCCCAAGAACACGCGCAAAGCTGGGCGCACGAGTAGCATAGAAGAAAAGGCGAGATACTCAATACAACACCGAAGAACGGCTACAATGCCGATAAAGGCAAAACAGAAAACAAAAGTGACCACTTCTACACTATAATTTGTCATTTTTGCTGTGTGTAGAAACAAAAATCCACAAGGATAAGCTACTAACCATTCTCAACTTGCTTCAACTTTTCACAATTATCCAAATCTTAAAGTATACTACTCCTTCCGTCCCATAATATAAGAGCTTTTTGACGGACGCGGCTAATCTGCACCCGAGCTCATATGCTCCCGCATGAACAGTAAAATCGAAAAAAATAAAAAAAATTCAAAAAATTCCAAATTTTTTTGAGAGAAACATTGACAAAAGTTCTAAGTGCCTGCAAAAAATCGTCATGAAATCACATTCCTAGAAGGCGTGGCAAAAAAAACAAAAATAGTACTCTGAAAAAGCTACTTTCAAATGCATTTTGAATCACTGAATTTGTTTTTTTTGCCACGCCTTACAGGAATGTGATTTCATGATAAATTTTTGCAGGCACTTAGAACTTTTGTCAATGTTTCTCTCAAAAAAAATTTGGATTTTTTTTAATTTTTTTCGATTTTTTTTCGATTTTACTGTTCATGCGGGAGCATATGAGCTCGGGTGCAGAATGGACTTTTCGCTTTTTGACACTACTTCCAGAGTTTCCGAAAGTAACTTCATACTACATACCAACGTCAAAAAGCAGCAGCTAAGCCTAGAAAGTAAGATTTACTCGCTCAGGGTATCCAAACTGCCCCTCGTGAGACACTAGTAGAGGCAAAATTTGTTGGGTGGCCGTGCCTACTTCTAAATTTTAATCATGCGAAGAATGTGTTTAGCATAGATAACTCAGTGTCATGACCGGGTCGTCCCAAGTCCCCGACCGTATATTCCTGGTCAAAGATATATTCCAAACAAATAAATAAGACTAGTCAAAGGTCTCCGGCCTGTCCTCTGCGTACGTGGCAAGCTAAGCTGCTCGTTGACTCCTGGTCAACGCTCCCGACGATGACAGAAAGGCGGGCGTCACTCGCAACGCTCCTGCCAGCAAAAACGCACACCATTTAATTGTACTCTTTCCGTTTGGAATTACTTGTTACAGAAATAAATATATCTAAACATATTTTAATTTTAGATATATCCATTTCCAAGACAAGTAATTCTGAACGAAGAGAATAGTTAATTACTCCCCGTTTGTGTCATCACTGGCCGCGTGTGTTGATCGCCATCATCGGCCGCTACGACGCGACGAGGCCGACGGTTCTTGGCAGGCGACATCAGCTAGCTGCCGGCAGACGTCGACGAGCTACCCTCGGCCGCAGTGGCGTAGCTAGGGGGTGGCCAGGGTGATCCATGGACCACCCTGAAATCTTTCCATAGCTTGTATATAATGTACTAAAATAAACATTTCTTTGAAAAATAAATAATTTATGCTAATATTTTTATTAATGGACCATCCTGATGTATTGGGCTGGCTACGCCACTGCTCGGCCGATCGGCCGGTGCCAAACCGTCCCGGGCGCATGCAGGCACGTGGCCGGACCGGAGCAGGCACGATCCGGACCAAACGCGCGCGCGGCCCACCGCGGCGCCGGCCACCATATCCGATGGCGATAAGATGGGCCGCCGCGTCAAAAGCTCCGATCCTCCGCGTCTGCATGCTCCTCGCTCGTGCTCGTGCTTCCATCAACCGCCATGCATGCAAATGCAAAAGCGCGCGTGCCGCTGCTGTGCCGCACGCATGCATGCACGCAGCCCGTACGACCTGTCATCTATCCATTCAGAGTGAGTTCTAGATCATGCATGATCTGTCGGGTCTCGGTGGTGCCTCGGGCCACTGGATAAAAATTCGGTCGCCAGGAAACAAATCCCAGCAAAAAGAGCTTTTCAGACGAGACTTGCCTGCTTTCCCGACGTGCGTCCATCCGTGCTCCCGCATACGTGGCATGATTTGATTGGAATAAAATAAGGCCCGGCCCTACCCCTTTAAAATCAGAGAGGAGATGATTAGGTTAAAAAAAAAAAGAAAAAGACAGACGTAGGATGGAGTGGGAGCACGGATGAAAGCATGAGGAGGGAGCAGGCAAGCCGGATCCAGCTTTTCCGCACAAGATTTGGCAACAGGATTCTCGCCACATGCATTGCTGTTGCAACGTACCAAAGGTGGTAGCGTTGCCGCTGCCTTTTGGGCGACCGATCTGATCAGGCAGAACAGAAGCCGAGCTAGATAGATAGATGTATATATCGGCAGAACAGAAGGCGCGTCAGATCCTTGCCTACCCACTGGCCATGGAGACCGATCGGTGTGCGTGCGTTGAGGTTGAGCGTACGTCGAGCCTATCCAATGGAAACAGTCTACTCTTTCCTCAGAAGACAGGATCAGAGTGGCATGCATGAGCTGATGGGAGATGTGATCAGAGTGGAGATGAGATCCATTAGATGGACGGAGGGATACGATATCATTGTCGATCTTCGCATCGCAGGAGGAGATCGAGAGATGTGCTTTTTGAGCAGGCCTTATCTGTCTGTCTGGGCGTCTATCGGCCCATTTTGGGAGCACGAGTACAGTTTCTGATGGGAATCCGTCAAGTTGCATGACCAATCTCGTCCCGAGCCACGCCGAAAGCTCAACAGGGATATGGATGGAATGTGGTTGCGGCTCTGGGTGTGTGGAAACGGATCTAATACTGATCGGACAGTGTTTCTTTTTCTTTTTCATACTTTTTGATGGAACACAAATGTTGATGCGGAGAGTGTCGAATTTAGGCGAGTAGGTTCGAATGTTTGTCGAACACACAAAATTAAAAGGAACCGACGGGATAATTAACCTATCTCATATTGGACCCTTTGGGCCCTAGCATGGTAACTTCCACTTCAACGAGGTTTGCCCACCTTCGATGAGGGAGGAGCTTTGGCGGCGACACAACTTTGACTCGCCACGGATATTAAAATAACAATATATACTACTGACCGGAGTATTTCTTTTTGCAGGGAGAGAATTCAAAACTATTAACCAGTTGTTATAAAAAATATTGTGAACAAACAATGATGAGTGTTTCACCTGTGTGAAATTTTCGTGGGTGAAATGACATTCGTGGAGGCCTAAACAAGATTCCAAAACAAGTCTTTTTGGAGACATTGAGGTTGTTGAAATTAACCAGACCTTCAGAAATCTCATTTCATCATGAAATTTGAACACAGATGAAGCACACATGTTCACCACAAAAAAACAAAATCAGATATTCTTATTTTTAACTATTTTTTGAATTTTTTTGTTCATCCAGATCATGTGTGCTCGGTTGTAGAAACTACACGTCCTAACACAACACCATTTTCTACTCCCTCTCCTTACCCGTAATACACGATGTACTCCCTCTGGTCCTTTTTAATTCGCATATTAGATTTGTCTGAAGTCAAGCCTCGTAAAGTTTGACCAACTTTATAGAAAAAAATACAAACATTCACAATGTGAAATCAATACTAGTAGATGCGTCATGACTTAAAGTTTCGTGTTGTATAACTTTATCATGGTAGATGTTGATATTTTTTCATATAAATATGATCAAACTTTGTAAAGTTTGACTTCAGACAATTCTTATATGCAGAGTAAAAAGGACCGGAGGGAGTAATACGCCAGAATGCTTCACCACTTTGGAAGAAAATATCAGTGGATTCCAAATGGAAATAGAGATATCCTGTCTTAACAATATGGTGGTGGTTGTTACTGCATCATTGTAATTGGCTAAGCATATTTCATAAAAAAGAGTTTCAGCAGGGCACTACTTCTATAATCACTACTAGAATTGCCCTCTTTGCCGAGTTTCAAATAAACTTGGCATAGCCTATATTAAACTCGGCGAAATCTTTGTCGAGTGCCAAACTCAGCCCAACACACTCAGCTAGACAGGGCCCGACAATCATTAATACTGCGGAGTTCTTTCTATCGTGAACTTAGTAATATTTAAACAATTTTTGCCGAGTTCCTATCAGAAAAAACTCAGCAAACCACACCGTCAGACGGGACAGGCCGTTAACAAAAGTGCCACGTGTTACCACAGTTTGCTGAGTTTTGGCACACTAAACTCGGCAAAGTTAGGCCAATATAAATTATCTACATGCTAGCACTCATTACCCAGTACAAAATATCTGTCGAGTTCTTTATTCAACAGAACTAGGCAAACTGTTTGTTGAGTTTGAAACTTGGTAATTTCCCAACCAGTAAGAGCTCGCCGCGTGGCACTGTGTTATTACCCAATGCCACATTTTGTCGAGTATATAACAAACGAAACTGGGCAAATACTTTGCTGAGTTTGAAACTCGGCAGTCTCCCATACAGTAAGGGCTTGACGCGTGGTACTGCGTTATTACCCAGCGCCACATTTTGCCGAGTTCTTTGTTCAGCAGAACTGGGCAAATTATTTGCCGAGTTTGGCACTCGACAATACCTTGTCCAATAAAGATGGATCTACGAGAAAAAAACACAAACAATCCCATCCATCCATCATATGCATGAGAAAGAAAAACATTAGAATTCCGGGAGTGCGATAAAGGTCGCACATACGGCGCACCAGTTGTCACCACCAGCGAAGATGAAAATGACCTTTGCAAAGAGTATCTCTTAATTACTGATTTTGAAATCGACGAGTCGTTGGGCTTTTTATCCGGAAGTACCAAGGAAGATACGGCAAGGGGAGGATCGATCTTGCCCCAAAAGTTGGAGTTGTGTTGTCAGCGTGGTGTGGCGTGGAGCGCGGCGCAGTGGAGAGCGCGATCGACAACATGCACGCCGGCCCCTGGGCGCCGGCAATCTGGCCGCAACAACGCACACGGCACACACCTGACAAAGCGCCACGCACGCATATTTTATCGGGCACGCGCGCCTCACCTCGATCGCTAGAAGGAAAGCGCCCGATCCCGTGACGATCGCCGCATCCACGAACCGAGTTCCCGATTGGCGCCACGGAAAGACGGAACTCAAAGGAAAAGAAAAGGGGGAAAGGGCGCGTTTTTATCTGGCGCGTATCGAACGACGATCGCGAAGAGGATCGATCCATGGATGTCCACCTGAATGAGCTAGTGCTGCCGCTGCTGCTACCGAAGCTAGCTAGTGGGGTGGGAATGGGATATGGTGGAACTGGAACAAACTGATGATCGATCGGCTGCTGAGTTTGGTCGTTGACGCGCGTGCTTGTGTAATTGGATGGACGACCTAGCGGGTCAAAATTAAGCCGTCATTTATCTCATTCGGTAAACAAACAAGCAAACAACCACACTTTATAGCTATATCAAGTACTTCCTCTGTAAAGAAAGTGATCTAAACGCTCTAATATTTTCAAAAAAGGATTTTCCTTCGGTTTGAATTCCCAAGCAAACCACCATTACACATATCGCAATGCTGAGACGGGCAACACATCAAGCCCAAAGAAAAAGAAGAAGAAATAAATGCCAACAGGGGCAGCTCGACAGAGCGCTGAAGACCTGCGACCGCTGCGCCCTCCAAACAAACCACCACAACCCGAGGCTCCGATCTACCGCGAACTAAGCAGCACCTCCAAAAAGGATGCGGCTCCAACGATGCTGCTGCTCGGACAAGTCCTAGGGTTTCTCCTAGTACGTGGAGGAAGATGGGGGATAGCTACAACCGACACCCTTCAAGAAGGGATAGTGGCACCCACCGGTGTCACCGCATCGGAGCCGGACGAACCGGCAAGGATTTCTTCCGCACTCCAAACCCCACCGGCCAACCGGAGCCGACCAGTCAAACCACCGCCCAACACCATGCGCCATCACGGTTGCGTCACCACTAACGCCGTCTCACTGCGAGCACCACCACGAGGCCAAGAAGACCGGAGAGAAGATCCAAGCGATGGGAGCAGCAACACCAAGGCTGAGCGGGAGGGAACCACCTCCACCCCCGTCATGCGAGAGGCCCGGGCCTCCAGCACCGTCCCGGTAGCTGTCCGAACACGGCAGCGGGGCATACCAGGCTACCCCTGGCCCGTCCAGGCCCGAAACAGGCCCGCTAAGCCCCGCCGGCCGTGCTGCACCAAGCTGGCGACGGCGCCGCCAGCCCCCGCCGCTCCCCCACCTCTCGGGAGTCACGCCGCAGACCCGCCCCGCCGCCGGCCCGCCCAGGCCTAGATGGGCCCAAAGGGCCTAGATCTGGGCCGAGCGCCACCGCCAGGCCACGCCGCTGCGCCACCCTGCCGCCAACGACGGCGCCGCTGTCCAGCCGCCCCGCCCACGCCGCGACGAAGAACCCCGCGGCCAACTAGACCGCGCCCCCTAGGAGCACCCTCCGGTGTAGCTCCGCGTCGCGTCAGAGTGCCACCAGGAGGGGAAGTCAGGGGGCCGCCACCACCAACGTCCCCGGGGCCAGGGCGGCGGCGGGGAGGAAAAAGGGAGGGGGGAGGGGGGGGGGCTGAAGGAGGAGAGGTCGCCGCACGGCCGGTCGCCCGCGGGAGCGACACGGTCGCAAGAGGGGAGGGATGCCAATTGAATACCGGCTATGGCAACGCTCTGATATTTCTTTACAGAGGGAGTTCAGCAACTCATGTTGTTGTAAGACTTGACTCCACTTGGTGATTGAAATAATTACGGTGGCCACCTTAATTATGTGGCACTACACACTTGCATGCAGATGCAGTTCATTGTTTTAGGCACAAACATATCGTTCATCGCGACACGATAAGACCTGCGAAAGCTTGCACGTGACATGCCCAGCTATTAGATTACAAAACATGACGGCATCTATCCTATATCGATGGGAGTTGAAGTGCACATAAACTGTACAGAGAGAACGCATCGGGCAGGAGATAACACAGCGCTGCGACTGCAAATCCCTTCTGCCGCCCTGCATGTTCTCCCCTCTCATCCCTCAAAAGCGGCCTGCACTTGACATGATCGAGGACGATCAGAATCTTATCTCCAGGGACGTTCGCATGATCGTATCGGCAGACATGCACCGCCTAAATCACCGCCCTTGCTAGTTAAAAACAAAACACATCTGTCGTCTCTCATTCGTGGAATTTGGACTAATAATCTTGCACCGCCAGAATCTCAGTCGGGATGAGCCACTTGCATCAGTTGCATGTACAATATGCACTACTTGGTGGTTACTGTACTAGTTAGTGAACAGGCCACTTGCAGAGGGAGAAGATCGATACGTGCTTGATTCTTCTCGATCTCACGCGCTGCCCGGCCCATCAGCTGGTACTCTGAATCTCCTCCGCAGCTTTGGACGACAACACCCTACCCAAACTATAGAATTTTTCATTGCAAAAAAAAGCATTATTCCTTCTGTTTATTGCTCTTTCCACCAAGTTGGATTGAATCAACATGGCCTTGTTTATGGAACATCCAGCACAGCACTTCTAGAAGCAAACCACACCAAAGCACCTTGTGTCTTTTCTTTAATGAAACGGAGGCAAAAGATTTGCCCATATATTGATTAAGAGGAGAATTGACTTTGTGTTACAGGTGACCCAGAAGCACCAACGTGATTACTCTCCCAGCATAAAAGCCCCTAAATACTTCGTGCCCGCGGTCACCCAAAGCATCATTTGCTTGGTGCTCATGTTGAGCAAAATTGCGAGGGGGGCACTTCTGTGAAGGAACCAGGCATTTCTCTGATTTCAAATTGTCCCAGACACTAGCATGGTGAGGAAGGCCATGGCATGAGATGCACGGAGTTGAAAGGAGCATTGTAATGTTTCCATGCAGCAAATGCAACCATGGAATACAGCTGAAAGTTACGTACAATGCCCAGCGAGAATCATTTTCGCCACACCGACAATAGGGACTAGAGGGGAACACAGAGCCCCACGGTTCTAGGAAGGTTCCGTTCATTTTTTCTTTTATTTTTCCGTATCATTGTTTTCATGTTTTATTTTCCTGTTTGTTTATTTTTTTTCATTCATGAATATTTTCCAAATTTATGAGTATTTGTTGAAATTTGAGTATATAATTTAAACTCTTGAATATATTTAAAATTGACAAATATTTTGTTAAAAACTATTAACAGTATTTTTTTAAATCCATGAAGATTCATATCCATGAACATTTTTAAAATGTAATTTAAAAAAATTAGTGAGAATTATTTGAAACTCGGGGCCATTTTAAATAATCATGAACAATTATTCAACTCGTGAACATTTTTTAGAGTTCATGAATATTTTTTCACATTCGTGAAGAGTTTGTACATTTATGAACATTTTTAAATTTATGAATGATTTCTAAAGTTTGTGACATTTACAAAAATATCCTGAATATTTTATAAAAAAGTGTTTTAATAGAATGTCGTTTCCAATACTGTTATGCGGGATGCATGACCTGACCACACACACTTACAAATGGTTCCACTTTGAATAAAAGAAATTTTAGCTCTCCTAATCCTCTATTTCTAGTTTCATGTTTTATTTTTATGTTCATTTTTATATATTTTTTCATTCATTAATATTTTCCAAATTTATGAATATTTTTTGAAATTTGAGTACGTAATTTAAACTCTTGAATATATTTAAAGTTCACAATTTTTTATATTCAAAATTATGATTTTTTAAAAAAATCCATGAAGATTCATATTCATGAACATTTTCAAAATTTACAAACAGTTTTTTTAAATCTGTGAGAATTATTTAAAACTTGTGACCATTTACAAAAATCATGAACAATTATATAACTTGTGAATATTTTTTCATATCCGTGAGGAATTTCTAAATTTATGAACATTTTGTAATTCATGAATGTTTTCTAAATTTTTTGACATTTACAAAAAACATCCTGAATTTTTGATTAAAAAAAGTGTTTTAATAGAATGTCGGTTCTGATACTATTATGCAGGGCCCATGACCTGACCACACACTTACGAATGGGTCCACTTCGAATAATATTTTATTTAGCTCTTCTAAGCCTCTATTCCTAGGGACCTTAGTAATTGTAAGGATGTACATTTTGGAATCTCAAATGTGCATGCAGATGGAGAGCAACACGACCTGAAATGTTTAATGTGCCCGCAGCAAGTTAAGTGAAAGGTAAATTGGGGAGTCAACCTATGAATGGTTTTGAGACCTGCCCCATACCCACACCAATCCGTAACTAAAAAGATCAACACCCCTGTCCGGCCCTAGCCACATGAAAATTCTCAGCACCCAAACCAATCCAACCCACAAGCTTTTCACAGCGAAACCACAGAAAACAAATTCATCATTCAGGAATGCGTGGCCACCAAATATGGTAGATCTCCAGCGCAGACTAGAGCGACAACTTGCAGCATGTCTAGAATGCTTGTATGTCATTTTGAAAAAAATGAAAAGAGTCTTGAAATAATATATGCGTGGAAAATAAATTAAATCAGAAAAACATATACCAGAAAGTAAAATAAATCATGGAAAACACAACATAAAATAAAATAAATCACGGAAATCACTGAGAACATAATATTACAAATTCAGAAATTAGTAAGCGTGTTCATGGCACACTTAGAAATAATTGATAGTTCATCCAAAGTAATATTGGTAGTACATCATATCTTAACTCTAAACTAATACTATCTCTGTTCGTAAATGTAAGACATTTTTGCAGTTCAAATTAAAGTGCAAAAACATCTTAAATTACGAACAAAGGGTGTACCAAACTACGGTACAAAAATTTTAATGGTACATGAAAATGGGATCGTTATTTGCTGCATTCATGTAGAAATGGATGATCAATTGGGCTTTGGAAAGACATCCGGTTGTGGAGGAACAAGGCAGTGGAGCAGCATCGACGGATCCGGAAGGATGCTCCTAGCTTGTCTAATCTGAAATTGCAAGCAGCCAAGAATCAGTACATGGATCAACAATATTTGCATCTAAACATATTAAAAAATCTAGAATTCATAAGTGTACAAAGGTTAAATTGGAACATAAATGAGTTATTGTTTTAATAACAAGTGGTGGTCAGCAAACAATAAGAAATTCCATTACATATGTATGTACGAACATTACATACATATAAGGATTAAGGAGGTACAAACATTGCATTACTATAGATTATGAACATAATACAATGCTCACATGCTTAGATCTTACTGACAATGATAGAGTTTTCAGCAACTGCTAAGAGCATCTCCACTCGCCCCCCAACAGGTCCCCCAGGGCCTTTTTACCGCTGGTGTCTAAAAATCGGCCCAATCGCGTCCCCAGTAGCCCAAATTTCGCCGGCTAGTGCCGAAATTGGTGTTGGCAGACCCAGGCCGAACCCGGCGCGCCGGGGGGCACACGGGGCGCCGGGGGAGCGTTTTTCGCGCGAAAGTCCCGCGGGCCCGCCGAGTCAGCGACCAGCCGCGTCTCGTCTTCCTCATCGCATCATTTCGCGTGAAGAATCAATGCCAAGGCTGCCGCCGGTCAGCCTTCCATTGATTCCCCACAGGCGGCGCAGTGATGGCCCGGCGACGCGCCGTCTGTTGGGTAACGTAGCAGAAATTCAAAATTTTTCTACGTGTCACCAAGATCAATCTATGGAGTCATCTAGCAACGAGGGAGGAGTGGATCTACATACCCTTGTAGATCGCGCGCGGAAGCGTTCAAGAGAACGGGGTTGATGGAGTCGTACTCGTCGTGATCCAAATCACCGATGATCCTAGCGCTGAACGGACGGCACCTCCGCGTTCAACACACGTACGGAGCAGCGACGTCTCCTCCTTCTTGATCCAGCAAGGGGGGAGGAGAGGTTAATGGAGATCCAGCAGCACAACGGCGTGGTGGTGGAAGTAGCGGGATTCCAACAGGGCTTCGCTAAGCGCTGCGGGAGGAGGGAGATGTGTCACGGGAGGGAGAGGGAGGCGCCAGGCCTTGGGGTGAGTTGCCCTCCCTTCCCCCCACTATATATAGGTCCAAGGGAGAGGGGGAGGGCGCAGCCTTGCCCCTTCCTCCAAGGAAGGGTGCGGCCAAGGGGGGGAGGAGTCCATCCTCCCCAAGGCACCTCGAAGGTGCCTTCCCCTTTTAGGACTCTCCCCTCCTCTTGTCCCTTTGGCACATGGGCCTCTAGGGGCTGGTGCCCTTGGCCCATATAGGCCAAGGCGCACCCCTACAGCCCATGTGGCCCCCCGGGGCAGGTGGCCCCACCCGGTGGACCCCCGGGACCCTTCCGGTGGTCCCGGTACAATACCGGTGACCCCGAAACTTGTCCCGATGGCCGAAATAGCACTTCCTATATATAATTCTTTACCTCTGGACCATTCCGGAACTCCTCGTGACGTCCGGGATCTCATCCGGGACTCCGAACAACTTTCGGGTTACCGCATACTAATATCTCTATAACCCTAGCGTCACCGAACCTTAAGTGTGTAGACCCTACGGGTTCGGGAGACATGCAGACATGACCGAGATGACTCTCCGGTCAATAACCAACAGCGGGATCTAGATACCCATGTTGGCTCCCACATGTTCCACGATGATCTCATCGGATGAACCACGATGTCAAGGATTTAATCAATCCCGTATACAATTCCCTTTGTCTAGCGGTACGATACTTGCCCGAGATTCGATCGTCGGTATCCTGATACCTTGTTCAATCTCGTTACCGGCAAGTCTCTTTACTCGTTCCGTAACACATCATCCCGTGATCAACTCCTTGATCACATTGTGCACATTATGATGATGTCCTACCGAGTGGGCCCAGAGACACCTCTCCGTTTACACGGAGTGACAAATACCAGTCTCGATTCGTGCCAACCCAACAGACACTTTCGGAGATACCCGTAGTGCACCTTTATAGTCACCCAGTTATGTTGTGACGTTTGGCACACCCAAAGCACTCCTACGGTATCCGGGAGTTGCACAATCTCATGGTCTAAGGAAATGATACTTGACATTAGAAAAGCTTTAGCATACGAACTACACGATCTAGTGCTATGCTTAGGATTGGGTCTTGTCCATCATATCATTCTCCTAATGATGTGATCCCGTTATCAACGACATCCAGTGTCCATGGTCAGGAAACCGTAACCATCTATTGATCAACGAGCTAGTCAACTAGAGGCTTACTAGGGACATGGTGTTGTCTATGTATCCACACATGTATCTGAGTTTCCTATCAATACAATTCTAGCATGGATAATAAACGATTATCATGAACAAGGAAATATAATAATAACTAATTTATTATTACCTCTAGGGCATATTTCCAACAGTCTCCCACTTGCACTAGAGTCAATAATCCAGTTCACATCGATATGTGATTAACACTCAAGGTCACATCCCCATGTGACTAACACCCAAAGAGTTTACTAGAGTCAATAATCTAGTTCACATTACCATGTGATTAACACTCGATGAGTTCTGGGTTTGAACATGTTATGCTTGTGAGAGATGTTATAGTCAACGGGTCTGAATCTTTCAGATCCGTATGTACTTCGCAAATTTCTATGTCATCTTGTAGATGCAACTACTACGCTACATTTGGAGCCATTTCAAATAACTGTTCTACTTGGAGCTATTCTAAATTGTTGCTCCATTATACGTATCCGGTATCTCTACTCAGAGCTATCCGGATAGGTGTTAAGCTTGCATCGACGTAACTCTTTACGTCGAACTCTTTATCACCTCCATAACCGAGAAAATTCCTTAGTCCACTAGTTACTAAGGATAACTTTGACCGCTGTCTTGTGATCCATTCTCGGATCACTCTTGTACCCCTTGACTGACTCATGGCAAGGCACATTTCAGGTGCGGTACACAGCATAGCATACTGTAGAGCCTACGTCTTAAGCATAGGGGACGACCTTCGTCCTTTCTCTCTATTTTGCCGTGGTCGAGCTTTAAGTCTTAACTTCATACCTTACAACTCAGGCAAGAACTCCTTTTTTGACTGATCCATCTTGAACACCTTCAAGATCATGTCAAGGTATGTGCTCATTTGAAAGTACCATTAAGTGTTTTGATCTATCCTTATAGATCTTGATGCTCAATGTTCAAGTAGCTTAATCCAGGCTTTCCATTGAAAAACACTTTCCAAATAACCCTATATGCTTTCCAGAAATTCTACGTCATTTCTGATCAACAATATGTCAACAACATATATTCATCAGAAATTCTATAGTGCTCCCACTCACCTTTTTGGAAATACAAGTTTCTCATAAACTTTGTATAAACCCAAAATCTTTGATCATCATCAAAGCATACATTCCAACTCCGAGATGCTTACTCCTGTCCTCAGAAGGATTGCTGGAGCTTTGCATACTTATTAGCATCTTTCAGGATTGACAAAACCTTCCGGTTGTATCACATACAACCTTTCCTCAAGAAAATCGTCGAGGAAACAATGTTTCGACATCCTATCTGCAAGATTTCATAAATAATGCAGTAATCGCTAATATAATTCCAGCAGACTCTTAGCATCGCTACGAGTGAGAAAGTCTCATCGTAGTCAACTTTTTGAACTTGTCGAAAAACATCTTAACGACAAGTCGAGCTTTCTTAATGGTGACATTTACCATCATTGTCCGTCTTCCTTTTAAAATCCATATGTACTCAACAGCCTCACGACCATCGAGCTGTTCTGTCAAAGTCTACACTTTGTTTTCATACATGGATCCTCTCTCGGATTTTATGGCCTCGAGCCATTTATCGGAATCCGGGCCCACCATCGCTTCTCCACAGCTCGTAGGTTCATTGTTGTCTAGCAACATGACTTCCAAGATAGGATTACGTACCACTCTGAAGTGGTATGCATCCTTGTCATCCCACGAGGTTTGGTAGTGACTTGATCTGAAATTTCATGATCACTATCATAAGCTTCCACTTCAATTGGTGTAGGTGCCACAGGAACAACTCCTATGCCCTGCCACACACTAGTTGAAGTGACGGTTCAATAACCTCATCAAGTCTCCACCATCCTCGCACTCAATTCTTTCGAGAGAAACTTTTCCTCGAGAAAGGACCCGATTCTAGAAACAATCCCTTATTGCTTTCGGTTCTGAGACAGGAGGTATACCCAACTGTTTTGGGTGTCCTATGAAGATGCATTTATCCGCTTTGGGTTCGAGCTTATCAGCCTGAAACTTTTCCGCATAAGCGTCGCAGCCCCAAACTTTTAAGAAATGACAGCTTAGGTTTCTCTAAACCATAGTTCATACGGTGTCATCTCATCGGAATTACGTGGTGCCCTATTTAAAGTGAATGTGGTTGTCTTTAATGCCTAACCCATAAACTATCGTGGTAATTCTATAAGAGACATCATGGTATGCATCATATCCAATAGGGTGCAGTTATGATGTTCGGACATCACACTACGGTGTTCCAGGCTGTATTCGTTGTGAAACAATTTCCACAATGTCTTAATTCTGTGCCAAACTCGTAATTCAGATATTCATCTCTATGATCATATCATAGATCTTTTATCCTCTTGTCACGACGATCTTTCAACTTCATCCTGAAATTACTTGAACCTTTCAATAATTCAGACTCGTGATTCATCAAGTAAATGTACTCAACATCTACTCAAACCATCTGTGAAGTAAGAACATAACGATGTCCACTACACGCCTCAGCACTCATTGGACTGCACACATCAAAATGTATTACTTCCAACAAGTTGCTTTCTAGTTCCATTTTACTAAAAAACGAGGCTTTCAGTCATCTTGCCCATGTGGTATGATTTGCATGTCTCAAGTGATTCAAAATCAAGTGAGTCCAAACGGTCCATTTGCATGGAGTTTCTTCATGCATATACACCAATAGACATGGTTCGCATGTCTCAAACCTTTCAAAAACGAGTGAGCCCAAAGATCCATCAACATGGAGCTTCTTCATGCGTTTTATACCGATATGACTTAAGTGGCAGTGCCACAAGTAGGTGGTACTATCATTACTATCTTTTGGCATGAACATGTGTATCACTACGATTGAGATTCAATAAACCATTCATTTCAGGTGTAAGACCATTTGAAGGTATTATTCAAATAAACAGAGTAACCATTATTCTCTTTAAATGAATAACCGTATTGCGATAGACATAATCCAATCATGTCTATGCTCAACGCAAACACCAAATAACAATTATTTAGGTTTTAATACCAATCTCGATGGTAGAGGGAGCGTGCGATGCTTGATCATATCAACCTTGGAAACACTTCCAACACATATCGTCAGCTCACCTTTAGCTAGTCTCCGTTTATTCCGTAGCTTTTATTTCGAGTTACTAACACTTAGCAACCGAACATGTATCTAATACCCTGGTGCTACTAGGAGTACTAGTAAAGTACACATCAACACAATGTATATCCAATATACTTCTATCGACCTTGCCAGCCTTCTAATCTACCAAGTATCTAGGGTAATTCTGATCCAGTGGCTGTTCCCCTTATTACAGAAGCACTTAGTCTCGGGTTTGGGTTCAACCTTGGGTTTCTTCACCAGAGCAGCAGCTGAATTGCCGTTTCATGAAGTATCCCTTCTTGCCCTTGCCCTTCTTGAAACTAGTGGTTTCACCAACCATCAACAATTGATGCTCCTTCTTGATTTCTACTTTGGTGTCAAACATCGCGAATATCTCAAGGATCATCATATATGTCCCTGATATATTATAGTTCATCACGAAGCTCTAGCAGCTTGGTGGCAATGACTTTGGAGAAACATCACTATCTTATCTGGAAGATCAACTCCCACTCGATTCAAATGATTGTTGTACTCAGACAATCTGAGCACAAGCTCAACGATTGAGCTTTTCTCCCTTAGTTTGCAGGCCAAGAAAATCGTTGGAGGTCTTATACCTCTTGACGTGGGCACGAGCCTGAAATCCCAATTTCAGCCCTCGAAACATCTCATATGTTTCGCGATGTTTCAAAACGTCTTCGGTGCCTCAACTCTAAACCGTTTAACTGAACTATCACGTAGTTATCAAAACGCGTATGTCAGATGTTCGCAACATCCACAGACGACGTTCGAGGTTCAGCATACTGAGCGGTGCATTAAGGACATAAGCCTTCTATGAAGCAATGAGGACAATCCTCGTTTTACTGACCTAGTCCGCATAATTGCTACTATCAACTTTCAACTAAATTTTCTCTAGGAACATATCTAAACAGTAGAACTGAAGCGCGAGCTACGACATAATTTGCAAAGATCTTTTGACTATGTTCAGGATAATTAAGTTCATCTTATGAACTCCCACTTAGATAGACACCCCTCTAGTCATCTAAGTGATTACATGATCCGAGTCAACTAGGCCATGTCCGATCATCACGTGAGACGGACTAGTCATCATCGGTGAACATCTTCATGTTGATCGTATCTACCATACGACTCATGCTCGACCTTTCGGTCTTCTGTGTTCCGAGGCCATGTCTGTACACATGCTAGGCTCGTCAAGTCAACCTAAGTGTTTCGCGTGTGTAAATCTGTCTTACACCCGTTGTATGTGAACGTTAGAATCTAACACCCGATCATCACGTGGTGCTTCGAAACAACGAACTGTCGCAACGGTGCACAGTTAGGGGGAACACTTTCTTGAAATTTTTAATGAGGGATCATCTTATTTACTACCGTCGTTCTAAGTAAACAAGATGTATAAACATGATAAACATCACATGCAATCAAATAATAGTGACATGATATGCCCAATATCATATAGCTCCTTTGATCTCCATCTTGGGCTCCATGATCATCTTGTCACCGGCATGACACCATGATCTCTATCATCATGATCTCCATCATCGTGTCTCCATGAAGTTGTCTCGCCAACTATTACTTCTACTACTACAGCTAACGGTTAGCAATAAAGTAAAGTAATTACATGACGTTTATGTTGACACGCAGGTCATAAATAAATTAAGACAACTCCTATGGCTCCTGCCGGTTGTCATACTCATCGACATGCAAGTCATGATTCCTATTACAAGAACATGATCAATCTCATACATCACATATATCATTCATCACATCCTTTTGGCCATATCACATCACATAGCATACCCTGCAAAAACAAGTTAGACGTCCTCTAATTGTTGTTTGCATGTTTTACGTGGCTGCTATGGGTTTCTAGCAAGAACGTTTCTTACCTACGCAAAAACCACAACGTGATATGCCAATTGCTATTTACCCTTCATAAGGAACCTTTTCATCGAATCCGATCCGACTAAAGTGGGAGAGACAGAGACCCGCTAGCCACCTTATGCAACTAGTGCATGTTAGTCGGTGGAACCAGTCTCACGTAAGAGTACGTGTAAGGTCGGTTCGGGCCGCTTCATCCCACGATGCCGCCGAATCAAGATAAGACTAGTAAGGGCAAGCATATTGAACAAAATCAACGCCCACAACTACTTTGTGTTCTACTCGTGCATAGAAACTACGCATAGACCTAGCTCATGAGGCCACTGTTGGGTAACGTAGCAGAAATTCAAAATTTTCCTACGTGTCACCAAGATCAATCTATGGAGTCATCTAGCAACGAGGGAGGAGTGGATCTACATACCCTTGTAGATCGCGCGCGGAAGCGTTCAAGAGAACGGGGTTGATGGAGTCGTACTCGTCGTGATCCAAATCACCGATGATCCTAGCGCCGAACGGACGGCACCTCCGCGTTCAACACACGTACGGAGCAGCGACGTCTCCTCCTTCTTGATCCAGCAAGGGGGAAGGAGAGGTTAATGGAGATCCAGCAGCACAACGGCGTGGTGGTGGAAGTAGCGGGATTCCAACAGGGCTTCGCTAAGCGCTGCGGGAGGAGGGAGATGTGTCACGGGAGGGAGAGGGAGGCGCCAGGCCTTGGGGTGAGTTGCCCTCCCTTCCCCCCACTATATATAGGGCCAAGGGAGAGGGGGAGGGCGCAGCCTTGCCCCTTCCTCCAAGAAAGGGTGCGGCCAAGGGGGGGAGGAGTCCATCCTCCCCAAGGCACCTCGGAGGTGCCTTCCCCTTTTAGGACTCTCCCCTCCTCTTGTCCCTTTGGCGCATGGGCCTCTAGGGGCTGGTGCCCTTGGCCCATATAGGCCAAGGCGCACCCCCTACAGCCCATGTGGCCCCCCGGGGCAGGTGGCCCCACCCGATGGACCCCCGGGACCCTTCCGGTTGTCCCGGTACAATACCGGTGACCCTGAAACTTGTCCCGATGGCCTAAATAGCACTTTCTATATATAATTCTTTACCTCCGGACCATTACGGAACTCCTCGTGACGTCCGGGATCTCATCCGGGACTCCGAACAACTTTCGGGTTACCGCATACTAATATCTCTATAACCCTAGCGTCACCGAACCTTAAGTGTGTAGACCCTACGGGTTCGGGAGACATGCAGACATGACCGAGATGACTCTCCGGTCAATAACCAACAGCGGGATCTGGATACCCATGTTGGCTCCCACATGTTCCACGATGATCTCATCGGATGAACCACAATGTCAAGGATTTAATCAATCCCGTATACAATTCCCTTTGTCTAGCGGTACGATACTTGTCCGAGATTCGATCGTCGGTATCCTGATACCTTGTTCAATCTCGTTACCGGCAAGTCTCTTTACTCGTTCCGTAACACATCATCCCGTGATCAACTCCTTGATCACATTGTGCACATTATGATGATGTCCTACCGAGTGGGCCCAGAGACACCTTTCCGTTTACACGGAGTGACAAATCCCAGTCTCGATTCGTGCCAACCCAACAGACACTTTCGGAGATACCCGTAGTGCACCTTTATAGTCACCCAGTTACGTTGTGATGTTTGGCACACCCAAAGCACTCCTACGGTATCCGGGAGTTGCACAATCTCATGGTCTAAGGAAATGATACTTGACATTAGAAAAGCTTTAGCCATACGAACTACACGATCTTGTGCTATGCTTAGGATTGGGTCTTGTCCATCACATCATTCTCCTAATGATGTGATCCCGTTATCAATGACATCCAATGTCCATGGTCAGGAAACCGTAACCATCTATTGATCAACGAGCTAGTCAACTAGAGGCTTACTAGGGACATGGTGTTGTCTATGTATCCACACATGTATCTGAGTTTCCTATCAATACAATTCTAGCATGGACAATAAACGATTATCATGAACAAGGAAATATAATAATAACTATTTATTATTGCCTCTAGGGCATATTTCCAACACCGTCCCCCTCCCGCCACACATACACACACGTCTGCCGTCCCCCCGACGGCTATAAAAAGCCACCCCCTCCTCGGCGGTGGTCGCACTCACCTTCGCCCGCACTTCCTCCTCTCCTCGCCGCCGCCCCATCCCATCTCTCTCCCCCGATACCAGCCACCGAGTCTACATCCTCCTAATGGGCGAGCGCTTTCCCGGCGACGGTGCAGCGGCCAACGGCTTCGGCCACCGCACCCTGCACGAGTGGGAGGCACACCTCCTCCACCAGACCAACTACCCGGCGCTGCCTGACATGCATGCGCCGGGGTGGTGGAGTCTCCGCGCTGGAGGCGTCCCAGTCCCCCGCAGCCTGACACCGAGCATCCCGCCTACTTCGACGACGAGATCGAGCGCGTCCGGGCCTCCCAGCCGGAGGAGGTGCGCGGCCACTCGGAGTAAGCCGCCGACAACCACGCCAGCTGGGCGGCGTACTTCCAACTCCGCCACGAGGAGCAACTCGTCTCCACCAACAACGCGCCGGTGAGGGGGCGCCAGAACGCCGACGGCTGCCGCCTGTGGTGGGGCGTCCCCGGGCGGACGCTGCACTTCGTCCTTGAGCACCTTGAGGGCGGCAACCAACCACCGCTCTAGTACCCGGCAGCCCTGGCGCCTGTCCCCCGCCGGAGTAGCGGCGGCATTTGGCTGCCGCGGCGCATGGCGGGTTGTTCGTCCTCCTCCCACTCCCACTCGTGCGGATCGCCGGTGCTCGCCAGCGTCAAGCACGAGCCCGTGGAGACGCCGCTCGGGCGGCGCACCTGCAGCGGCGCCCTCATCATCAACGAGGGCGGCCGTGGCTCCTCCTCCTGCCTCGTCAAACCCAAGACAGAGCCGGGGCTCGTCGCCGTGAAGAGCGAACCCGGCGACGTGGCCGCCCTGGACGACGAGGCCGCCATCAAGTGGGCGCGTGAGGACTACGTCCGGGTGAAGACGGAGCGCCAGCGCCGCGCCCTCGAGGAGTTTGCTGCTTGTCGCCACGGCCATGACGAGGGCGGCGTCATCGTCCTCGAGGACAGTGACGACGACGACGCACCACCGCCGCCAACCAAACCCGTCTGCCAAGGCGACGCAGGGCAGGGGTGCAACACGGATGGCGGCGGCGTGAAGAAGGAGACCGACGACGACTACAGCGCCTTCAGCGCCTTCAGCGCGTTCTTCTGTCTATAGGCGGCACAGTGGTTTTTATTAAGTTTTGAATTATGTTTTTAAGTTTTTATGTACAAATATCAATGAAATCGCCTAATGTGTGTTGAATTTGGCCAAATATTGCCGTGTTTGGCCGAATTTATTTTTCAAAAAGACGTCTGGGTTGGGCTTGGGGCGGCGGTTGGGAAACCATCCGCTCCCACGCCGAAAATATCACCGGCGCTCCCCCAGGCGGCGATATTTCAGGCGTCTGGGGGCTCTAAGTCTAGGACAACATGAACAAGGCCATGATTGCCTGTTCAATTGTGTGCCAGGAACTTCAATCTTTCTGAAAGAAATATTGCCTATGGAACTGCTTGCTGGTCTGATTGGCAGGCATTGTTTGTTACGGAAATGGTTTTAGTCAAAAACTGTGTAGCATCCGTTCTTGCAGTCTGAGTAGTGTAGTTAAACATTCAGAGTTAAGCGACAAAGCAATGGAACTTCTGTTCCTGCAGCCTGATAACCTGATAAGTAAAGGATCCTTCTAAATGACTAGAATACATGTATGAGAGCTAGAATTACTGGAATTGCGCAATGGACAGTGCCTATTGTGTGATAACAGATGCACATAGCACTAAAACTATACTTAATTTGTTTGTTGGCAACATACCACACTCTATATTTACTATTGTACACTTGCTTCTGAAGAGAAACACGGTAACTTTCAGAACATGCAATGCTGCAAGTGTGAGCTTTCCATCTTGTTTGCTGTACTTTATCGGATGTCAGCCATTACTAGCAGTTTGTTGCTGCCACACTGACCTTGATTATGACTGAAACTGGTCCAGTTCTGTTTGCAACTAGACACAAATTAATTACAATCTCCGCTGAGTATATCCTAGTGGTATAAAATATGGGTTAAAGTATATAGTGCTGCCTCCTGAGATATCTATTCTCTGTAAGCTTCAGTCTTTAGTTTGTCAACTGATTACTTGATCAATTTTGGCTTCCTACAATATTACATCTAGTTGATGACCATTACCAGATGAGCGGCTAGCCTGGGAGAATATCCAGTGCTCCCATGCCCCAATGTGTCGAAAGTCAATTTTATAATTTCTGATTTTTTTAATGTTTACAAGACAGATTTCCATAACCTCTTAAAAGATTCAGATCCAAACTCAAAATGCACATTAGTAAACAAAAAAGACAAATTCAACATGAACAGTGTCACAAGAAGACAAAATCTAAAATGACACTGCTCAGTGTATAGTTGGTTGATCGCGCAGGGCGCAGTGAAGCGGTGGATGTCAGGGCGGCGACTCCGAGATATTGCAGCTTCGAGGGATCCGGCTTCGTGTCGTGTGGGCGACGAGGTTGCCTTCGATGTTGGCTGTTGGCATGTTGATGCATTTGGGCGCAGGTCATGTGGAGTGCATGTCCTTCATTTCTGCCAGAGAGTCCCGTGATTGCTTCTCCCATAGTAGTCACAGATTCTTCTTTCCTACAACGGTGGATGGCTGGCTTGTTTAGCAGAGCGGGGTTCCCGTCGGCCTGTGTATGTATGGTGGGTGGTTGCTGTGTCATTCGGCATGTTGTCGGCGAGTGTGGGCTTGGCCTTGTGTTGTTTAATGTGTGTGTGGCAGTAGGCTTGGCCCTTGATGTATTGGTTTTCGTTCGGTTTTCTACTAATTAACTGGGCAACTTTCTTCCGCTTAATTAATGGATGAGGCAAAGCGTTTTAAAAAGAAATGCATAGTTCAAGTTCGAATATGATATTTTAAGAGGCTATAGAGACATGCCGTGTGAACATTCACATTTTTTCTATTTTTTAGTCGTCTAAAATTGACTTCTTAGACATTGAAGCATTGCAGCACCTAAATGTTGGGAGCACTGAACTACTAGTACAGAGGGCTTACAAAATACTGTCACTGCCTTGAACAAACTCTGATGATCTGCCTAGAATTTCCAAGTACCGAAACATGCTTTCCGCCGACTCCCCCTCGTGTCGTCCCCATGGGCGACCCGAGGGGAAACCCTAGCCGCCCTCCCCCTCGAGCCCTCCCGCCTCCCACCCTCCTTGCCGCCGTCCGCAGCGCCACCAGGCAAAGCCTGGCCGGCAAGGCGGTGGCGGGACTTCTTCCCCTTCGAGCATCTCCACCGGCGCGGGATGGCTGGATCGCGAGGAGGCGCTGGATTTACGTGGGGTCCATCGGCGCGGCGTGCGGGCTACCCTTGCCGACGTCGTGCGCGGCGCAGCGGCGGCGGTGGGATCCCATCTCGTGGCGTGGTGACGGCTACGTGGTGGGCTTGGCCAGGTGGTTGCGGGTGCCGCCGGGTTTAGATCGGATCTCGATCTGATGCTGGACATGGTCGGCCGGCGCGGGGTGGTGGTCTTCGCCGCTGGTCACGTCAGATCGGCTGATTCAGCGGATGGATATCTACTACGGATGTTCTTCTCGACTCCTATTGGGTTGAGCCCCATGGCAATCTCATCTATGTAGGTTTCGGTTCTTGGCTCGCTGCCGGATCCGGAGCAGATGAAGGTTTGGTGGTATAGGATGGGGACCGAAGGAAAATTTGGTCGGCTGGTCCGGCCCGACATCAGCGGCGTCCCTCAAACGTCGTTACCCTTCCTGGAGGCGAAGGCGAGGTCCCTCATATCCACCTCTGAACACCTCTCGGACGAAAGTCCAAAATTCAGACTGGATTGGGCGGCGGCGGCGTCCTACGCATCGTAACCTCCATGGAGGCGCCGTCTTGGGAGGCTCGGATGTTCGGGAGAGGTGCTATGGGTGGTGGGCTCCGTGTAGCTCCAGCAATGGTGATGGTGTGGAGGTTGGCAGGAGGAGCGGCGTTGTATCTATCGCGTCGATGGTGACGAGTATTGGCGACATGGTGCAGTTGGATCTCGACGACGGATGTAGCTGGATAGATAGCGCAGGGTAGTGTGGTTGTCTGGCGCCGTGGCGGCCTAGTATTTGATTGCAACCAAACGGGCATGCTACACTCAGGGGCAAATTTTTACAGGGTTTACGGGCTGGCACATGTGGAAGAATTTGATTGGGGTTAGGGAGAGAAAGAGTCCCACCCCCTGGAAATCAGGAGGGAGAGGTTAATTAGTGTTAAGGCACCCTGTAAAACGCCCGTCGTTAGCCCGTGTGTAGGATTATTCGCAGTGAAACCAGATAGTAAGAGCATCTATAACCGGACACGCTATACCCGTCCCAAACGCCCGGGCAGGTTGCCAGTTAGTGCTCAGGTGTTTTTTGGCCACCAATCGAGTCCTCATAGCCGGCCCAAACGCGCGGAGTGACCGGCACTCCTCATAACCGGCACATATATGGGGCGCTTATAGAGATGCCCGGATGTGGGCGTCACGTCAGACTGGCCGATAGGGCCCACACGGGGACACGGAGAGACCACTGTTCCGACAGATGCCTCTTTTGAAAATTAGCTACCCCAATATGTAAAGAGAGATATAAGATTGGAATATCACTTAAGATTTAACCATGGACTCCGGTGTGTGAAAATTAGCTATCCACATAATAGAACCATGGCTTGGTTTTGATATCTTATGGGTTTCAACTCTGAGCCACCCCAACTTATTATCTTTTTCTGTTGCCAATGAGATTTTTTTTCTGGTTTTCTTTTTGTCACTTATGTGTATATCACAATGCAACAAATACAAAGAAAAAAAATGAACGTCCTAGAAATTTTTAGCAAAGCAATAACTCACAAAACAACCCAACCCACAAAATGTCCCTCCCAACAAACAGATGATGTCATTTTAGATTTGACTTATTTCGCAAAAAAAAGATATAACTTAATTACGTCACCACTGGATATGTCATAGACAAATCCTTAAAATCTAATGAAGATTGACTTAGAAACTAGGACAAACTTAAAACTCAACGAATTTAAAGGGCATCGAGTCTGTTGGTAGCTTTTGGTTATTTTTACTGCAACAATCGGACCTACGTAACTACTCTCCGGTGCTCCTTTTTTTGCCACTTGAAATCCTTCAAACATTTGATACGTATGCCCTGGTTTTCCAGACCATCAGACTCGATGATCCTCTCCTCTCCATACAAATGATCAAGGCAGAGCAGTCAGAGTCTGGTCCGTGTTGTAATCAAACTCTGTTTAATTTTTAGTTTGGGGATGCTTAAGGCGGTTGATCGGAGGTAGCCAAGCATGTTCATATAAACATAGAAGACCCGGTTCCACAAAACGAGTAATATCTAGGGCATATCAACAAAGACGAGAAGTTGGCGTTGCTTGGCGGCCTCCATCGGTCGATCAACAATGGTCGGCGACGACCGCCTGTCCGATCTCCCCGACGACCTGCTACGGTGCATCCTCAACTTCGCGCCGGCGAAGGAGGGCGCTATGACCAGCGCGCTCGCGCGGCGGTGGAGATCGCTCTGGCCCACCTACGGCACCGTCAACCTCGACTCACGCTCCTACGACCACCTGGACAGCTATTTGAGGCGCCCTGCGATTGTGCGCGACGCCAATAATGCTTTCGCCGCAGCCGACGGCGGCGGTTTCCCGGTGACGAAGCTCACCTTCTGGTACGTGGAAGGAGCGGACGACCCGTGGGACTCCGCTAGTACCGGCAGCTACTACGACGACATGCACGAGGGGCTACGCGATATGTCCGAAGACCTCAGGGTCATGCTCTACGACTCGGCGTCCCGCCACCTCGAGGAACTCCGTCTCGGGCTCTTCTTCGGTCCGCGCCACCAAGAGGACATGTACGATCTTAGCATCCCCAACCTGTCGTCGTCGCCGGTCCTCCGCGTGCTGCACCTCAGCCAGTGGGCGGCGATGGAGACGGTCCGTGAGTTGGGCCCTCGCAGGTCGTACAGGACACCCTCGTTCCCGCGGCTGGTGGAGCTACGGCTGCACCTGTGCTGGGTGTTGCTCCATGTACTCCAGGGCGCCATCGACGCCGCGCCTCTGCTCGCAACTCTGCAGCTCGACGGCGTCGACATCTGTTTACAACCAATGACGAAACCCGCAGCTTCACATTCCCTCCATCTCCGCTGCCCCAAGGTCACCAGCCTCCTGCTAGTAGATTTCAAGTGCTGGGGCCCTCAATGGAAGAACACCATGGAGCTCGACGCTCCGCTGCTGCGATGCTTCGCCTACAAGGGGCCTCCCCGGTCATTGTCGTTCAAATCACGGCCCGCCGGACATGACACAGATAGATTTGAGCTTCCAAGTTCCAGCTGCTCAAGTTGGTACAGACGACAGAATGTGCCGACTCTTCTGGAAATTTATTCACAACTTCAGAGGTGCAAACACCATCAGCCTCAACTTTGAACTGTCAGACAGTGCATGTCAAGGCGACTCCTGCTATTAAATTCTGACTGTCATTATGCTTTCTAATTTTCAAGCCCTTCCATTCAACCGAGGTGTTTATTAATTTTGTATTTGATTCATGATTTTGATCGAGTCAGCAATTTCTCAAAAAGCTCTCTCATTCAATTGAGGTATTCAATTTTAAATTTGTTGGTTCCCGATTTTGACCGGGTCAATGATTTCTCAAGTAGTTCCCTCGTTCAGTTGAGATATTCAGTTTTGTTGATGCATCGTTTTGATTGGGTCAACAATTTCTCAAATTAGTCGGCGGCAACGAACCTGCAAAATCACATTAGCCCCATGCACCCTCTCACCACTTAAAAGAAGAAGTGCCAACGTATGACACTGTAACATTAATATAGTGCATGCGATCATCAATACAAGAAACTTCCTCTAACATAGAATCTCCAAGTAGTACATCAACAATATAAAACCATTCAGTTGCCCATGCCTCGACATCCTCTTTCGGGGTGCCGGGAAGGTAACATGCCCCGGCAATCATGCACACTTCGGCTCCCCTGACCTCGAAGATAGAACCGTCCCTAGAGCAAGGAATTAGGCAAAAATACTTTTGCCATAATTCAAAGTGAGCCTCGCAACCAAGGAAAGCTTCACAAAGAGCAACGAAGCCTGAGACATGAAGGATAGAATTTGGGGAGAGCTGGTGGAGTTGGATCCCATAGAACTCTAGAAGAACCCTAAGAAACAGGTGGATTGAGAAACCAAGACCCCAGAGAAGAAAGGGGGCGAAGCAGAATCGCTTTCCCCCCATTTGGTGCCTGTCATTGAGCACCTTCTTATCTATAGTCACTAGCCCAGGGCGGGCAGGTGCAAAATCTGGATCTTGTAAATACCCTTGAGTCACAAGTCGATTTAGCTACGTTCGGGTAACCGAGCAACTCTTCCCGTCTCCTTCGAGGGGGCCTTTCAGACGCTTTGATGATACAGGAGCGTTCACCATTGTTGGAGCTCTAGAAGCAATGAGGGAAAGAGAGTTACATTTGGGCGAGAAGCAAGTAGGCAGGGTAAAAGAAGTTACTTTTCTTGTCGCCTTTTATCCACCGCAACGAAACGGATCGCGATGGGACGCCTGAAGTCCCCAATGGTTAATCCGCCCATCCCCAAACATTATGCCTTGTTTGGGAACATGAATCGAGGGAAAAGTTTTAAAAGACTCCGGACCCACTACAACTCCTTTTAATGGGTTTATCGAGATATTGGCCCACAAGACTACCGAAGGTCGTCGAAAGTCCTCGGAGAATAAAATTTCACTTATAAGGAATCGACCTCGGCTCATGGTCCTCGGACCTAATAAAATACTTTATTATTCTCATAAAAGGCCTTGTTAAAAGACACCCGTATCGCCCGGAATAAATCGTGACGCCATCTTATAAATTATATATTCAGAGGAAGTACCAATGGTGGATCATGAAGACCTCGTATCCGAATACATCCTCAGATTTAGAAGCCAGCGTGGAAAATAGAACTCGTTTATTAATTTTGTATTTAATTCATGATTTTAATCGAGTCAGCGATTTCTCAAGAAGCTCTCTCATTAAATTGAGGTATCCAATTTTAAATTTGATTCACGATTGTGACTGGAACAACGATTTCTCAAATTAATAGGCAGCAATTAGAGTGTAAAGACACAACAGTCTTGTGCACGCTCTCATCTTCTAAAAAAACACATCCATCCTTATAACACTTTTTTTAATCTCCTAATTTACTATACTCCCTAATTTTGGAGCCCTCGCACTCACTTGAGGTGGACAATTTTTGATTTGGTTCATTATTTTTATCGGGTCAACAATTTCTCAAGTACCTCTCTCATTCAGTTAAGGTATTCAATTTTAGATTTGATGCATTGTTTTGATTGGGTCAATAATTTCTCAAATTAATCAGTAGCAACCAACCTGCAAAATCACATTAGCCCCATGCACCTGTAGGGAATCAATATATGGAAAACAAAAAATATCTACGCACACGCAGTGATTTATCCATGAAGATACATAGCAACGAGGGGGAGAATGTGTCTACATACCCTCTTAGACCGTAAGCGGAAGCGTTTCACAACGCGGTTGATGTAGTCGAAGTTCTTCGCGCTTCAACCGATCAAGTACCAAATGCACGGCACCTCCGCATTCTGCACACATTCAGTTCGGTGACGTTCCTCGCCTTCTTGATCCAGTAAGACGTCGAGGTAGTAGATGAGTTTCAGCACGACGGCATGGTGACGGTGATGGTGAAGTGATCTCCGCAGGGCTTCGCCTAAGCACTATGAAAATATGACCGGGGGGGGGGGGTAAACGGTGGAGGTGGGCGCCGCACACGGCTAACAATTGATCTGGGGTGTGCCAGGCGCCCCTCTCCTCATATATATATATATATATCACGGGATCAGAATAATATTCTGATCACAACCTGACCTGCCCCGCTATTAGTACGTTGAACTTCCCTGTGAACTAGGTTGAACTTCCGTCAACTTTGTTCAAATGGGGCTTGCGATATACCGTTGGAAAACTATGGACACCAATATCATGACCCAACTTAAATTTTTGAAAAAATATAAGCGGTTTAAGAGCAGTTTTGAAAACCGTTTTTTCTTCACAAAAAAAACGTGAATCGTATTTTCGATCGCATTTCTAAACCGTTTATCGGAATGAGGCATATAATATGGCGTTGGAAAGCTGCTGCAAAACCGCTTCTTCCACATGTTGAAAGTTTTCTCTAATTCCCTATGGTTAAAGAGTAATTTAAAAAAATGTAAAATTTCGTAAACCGAATAGCTGAGTTCGTATTTTCGATGTCATTTCTAAACGGCTAATCCAATTGAGGCATATGATATGGCGTTGGAAAGTTACGAAAATGCGCTACTTTTTCATGTTAAAAGGTTTTTCTAATTTTGAACGGTTTAAAAATAATTTAGAAAACAATACAAGTTCCACCGAGTTCGTATTTTTGAACCGTGCGTCCGAATGCAGCAAATGATATGGCGTTGGAAAGCTTGAACAAATGCGAAACTTTTTTGTATGTATTGTTTCTCCCAATTCCATACGGTTTTAAGTCAGTTTTGAAAATGGATAAAAACGTATTTTCCCAGTAATTTCTACAAACTTTAACGGAAAGACGCAAATAATATACCGTTGAAAAGCTACAAAAAATGCGAAACTTTTTCATGTTGATGGTTTTCTCTGATTCCTAGACGTTTTCAAGTAATTGTGAAAATGACGAGATCATTTGTTCTACCTTTATCGCGAAACTGATTCTTTGAAAATGCACCCCTTGAAGAACCTGAACTTCTCGGCACGTGTACCTGAACTTCACTCTTCTTTTTCACGTGCTTTTCTTGCTCGTAGCTCTTCATCCACTGCTCGTAGCTCTCCATCTACTCACTGGAATTGAGCAAGTGATATACCGATGGAAATCTGTTGTAAACACGCAACTTTCCCGTGTTGATCATTTTTTCATACTCGCGACGATTTTAAAAGTTTTTCATCTCAAATTCATTCACTATAGTAGTTGACTTTTGTTCTGTTTTCATGTTGAACTTCTGTGACGTATTTTTGTTTGTAATTTTCTCATCCATTTCGTCAGTGTTACACCTATGATATTCTTTTTCTACAAACCTCTCTCACAATTTTTTTTAACTTTCTTCGACCGAGGACTTGAACTTACACAGATAATATTTCTGTCATTTTGAAGTAAATTAGAGAAATGATGAGATCATGATTTCTGCCTTCATTGCGAATGGAAACGCACTGCGTGAAGTAGTTGAACTTCTCGGACATGTTTGTTTGAACCTCACTCTGTTTTTGACGTGTTGTTTTTTGCCCGTAACTCCCAAACCACTTACCGAAATTGAGCAAATGATATACCGATGGAAAGCTGTTGAAAACTCGCAACTTTCCTGTCTTGATCAGTTTTCCATACTCGCGACGGTTCAAAAAAATTCTTTGAATATGTGGTGATCATTTTTCCATATTCATGACGGTGCAAGATATTTTTTTAATAAACAAAAACTTGTTTTTAACGATATACATGAAACTTCTAAATTGTTCATCAGAATGAACCATATAATATATCGTTGGAAAGCTTATGAATATGAGTAACTTTTTCATGCAGATAGTTGTCACAACTTTGTTGCCATTTGCGAGTAGTTTTAAAATGACAAAACAATGTTTTTTGCCATTTTTTAACATGCAAATGAATGACGGACTTCTCTTAGTACAAATTTTGAACCATACAGGAAGAAGCAAGTGAACTTCTTGCAAGAACACATTTAGGCTTTTAGTTTGTTTTCTTTTATTATCTTCTGAAAATGCATTTCGTGTAGTAGTCAAACTGCTCACTGTTTTGATGTTGAACTTCTGTCACGTATTTTTTATTCATAATTCCTCACTCGTTCGTTAGAGTTGCACAAATGATATACCTTTTTTATAATCTGTTCAAAAGACATCATTTTTTCTAATATGCTTAAACTACTGTTTCAAAAAGATACACCAATTTGCTTTAACCGTTTTTTTGGAATAGAGAATATAATATCCCCTTTGGAATAGAGCATACGATATACCATTTCAAAAGTTATTGAATACGCGGTGAACCTCTCTCTCAAGAATTTTTGAACTTCCCCGGACAGAGCACTTGAATTTCTAGCTACAATTTTTTAGACTTTATCTTTTTATTCTTTTTTTCTCATACGAAATTCACACCTTGCAGTACGTGAAGTTCCGGCAGTTATCAATTTGAACTTCTCTCTGTTTCGCTTTAGTTATGAAAAACTCTTATTTTTTTACATATATCGAACCGCTCTAACTTTTTTATTTGAATTTCTTTTATGTATTTTTTGAAATATGAAAATTGTAGTTTTGTTAGAAACATAAAACCTCTTTGTTATTTTGAATTGAACTTATTGGTTTTATTCTTTAGTAATAAATTTTTTAAATTTTTTAATTAAATATCAAACTTCTCCATGTTTTTCAACTGAACTTCTTGGTTTTATTCTTTAGTAACGAGAAAAACCGAGTTTTTACTGTACATTGAATTACTCTGTTTTTTAAAATTGAACTTCTTGGTTTAATCTTTAGTGTTGGGGAAAATCCAAATTTAAAAAAAACAGGGAAAATCTTTTCAAAACTTTTTTTGTTGTTCCCTTTATTTTAATTTGAACTTATTAGTTATTCTTTAGAACGAGAATATGAGGTTTTTATAACTTTTGAACTTCGCTGTTATTTTAATTAGAACTTCTTAGTTTTATTCTTTAGTAACAAGAAAAATCGAGTTTTCTAAACTTTTTTGTTATTAAAATTTTGAACTTCTTGGTTTTATTTTTTAATAATGTGAAAATCCAAATTTTTTATAGACATCGAACTTCACCATTTTAAATTTGAACTTCTTAGTTTTATCGGTTAGTAACGGGGAAAATGCTTTTTTTTACATAAACAATGATACCGCGCCGTTATTTTAATTTGAACTTCTAGTTTTTATAGAATGGGGAAAATCAGTTTTTATAAAATCTTTTGAAATGCTCCTATTTTAATTTGACCTTCTCTGATTTTTTTATGAACGGGGAAAATGCGTTATAAATATTTTTGAACTACTTTTTTTAACTTCTTGCTCAAATTTTTTGAACTTCCAAATTTGTCTTTTAGATATTAGTTTTTTTAATGTTGACCTGCTTCGATTTTTAAATTTGAACTTCTTATAGAATTTTGTCGCGACATTTTTTGCATTTGCTAAAATGGCCTAGGCGGTCCCTTTTTTCATTTGATGATTTTTCTTCCGAACGTGGTACACGTGAACTTCAGAATTTCTGAAACATGAACTTCGCGTGCTATTAATTTTTTTATGAAATTCCATAGTTTTTATTCTTTAAATTCCACTTTTCTTGGTTTACATTTTTTTGTTTGAACTTCGAAGTTTGTTACACCTGAACTTTCGAAATCACACATTTTTCCTTGAATCCAACATGTGCAAAAACAGTAGGTAAATTTGGGTCAATTCTCATAAGCAATAGGACAAACATTTAGAGGGCACCCATAATAGTTTTTTTGTTCTATTCAGTGTACTACGCACAAGTGCATGTACATCACATCCACACAAAAAATTTGGTTCACCTAAAATTAAAAAGATTTCAGTGTCACATGACGACCATATAAGCATCTGGAATTAGATTTTATAAACTTTTCAAACTGCTCCATTTTTTATTTTTGAACTTCTTGGTTTATTCTATAGTAACGGGGAAAACCACAGGTTTGTAATAAACATTGAACCATCCTATTTTTTAAATTTGAAATTCAAGGTATTTTTTTAGAACCGTACAAAACAAATTATATTTTCCCCACTTTCTACGATTTATTTTTTTTGTTTCGCGACATTTTAAGGCATTTTTTTGCTGTCGGTGAAATGGCCTAGGCGGTCCTTTTTTCATTGATGAATTTCTTCACTATGTGGTACACGTGAACTTCTGAATTTCTAAAACATGAACTTCGCACCGCGTCATCGTTAGAAATTGAACCATCGTTTATTTCTCTTGTTCTTTTATTCTCTGGATCCTATTGGAAAAGCTATTCTCTAGATCCTGTGGGAAAAACACTCAAATATTGGGCAAATGGTCAGAGAATAAACAGGAGAAATAAGCGATGGAGCAGGAGCAGATCTTTTGCTGCTACAACAGTGAGCATGAACCTGATGGCATCACAAAGTTACATCTGAACTTCTCTCCATTTTCTCTTGTGTGTGTTGGGAAGGAGGGCATTGCAGTTTGACCAGTGTTGCAACAAGGTTTTGGAGCCGTCGATGGCGAGCCCCGTGGAGAGGTGGCAGCATCCCTGTTGCCCATGTCAATGCCTTCGCTGTAGTTTTCCTCCATGAGGAATTGGGCAAACCAGCCGTACTTTTGTTTTCTCCAAAGCTGAACGTACAAGAGTGCTCACACTCTTATGTATTAACACAAACGCATGCAGTGCATAGGAGCACACAGAAACTGGAAACATGAACGGAGAAAAGTTCTATGCAGATCAAGCCAGTATATGGGAAGACACCTGATCCAAACACTTCCATTTGTTACTTGCTAGCAACTTTATTTCATGAACAGAAAAGATTTCAGAATCAAGATCATGAGAAAATAGGACTTGCTCTGGTCAAGCGCTCCAGTAGAAAAAGTACATATGACCTCGCCGCTGCTATTTGTTTGTACTGCCACGACAAATTTACTCGAGCTTCCAGGTAGAGAATCCAAAATGAACAAATTTGGATGCAAAAAAAGGGTTTTAAGTACAAAATGCATACAAATTGCGAGCAGTATCTTCAGCATTTTTTAGAAATAAATATCTTCAGCATTCTGACTAAATAATATCTTCAGTATAGCACAACAAATATCTTATAACTTATTATTACATGCAGGACAGCAGCTGCGGTTGGCTGGAACGTGAATCTGTCCATTGCATCCCCTTGCCCCATGCGAGCCTGCACAATACAAGCTGATCAGCTGCACAATACATTTGTATCGTCTTGTGTCTCCCTTGGACATGGTTGTAGACATTAACAAGATGGTCGAAGTGTCTCCCTTGCACAATACATCAGGACCTTACTCACCGTTGGAGCTGGATGGTGGTGCAGCAACCCCCTGCGCTGTGGACCCAATGTCCGGTGTGGGGCTTGAGGCACCGGCCTCGTGCGTGGGAGCTGGTAGCACGGGGTAGAACTTCACCACGGCCAGCCTGTTGTAGTAGAACATGACGTCTTGCTCTAGTAGGACTTCACCATGGTGGGGCTCAAAGGAGGTATGACAAGGGGAGGCAGCACGCCAGAGGCCTCGTCCTGAGCAGCTCCAGCAATGGCTGCAGCGGCGGCGATGGATCCAGCTAGAATGGAGAATATCCAATGACAGCGTGTCGAATCCGTCCGGCCGCTGCTATGACATTTGAACTTCGTTCAGCGGCGCGAGCTCGACCTGCAGAGGCATGGCGGAGGATGCCTCCATGGCACGGGCGAGGCGGGGATCAGGAAGAGCTCGGGGATGGAAAGGTAGGTAAAGGTGGAGAAGGTCGGAGCGGTGCGGTTGCTCCCCGGCGGCTGGTTGCTGGCGGCGGCGGATCCCGCGGGGTGTAGTTGGGGGATCGGCAGTTGCCCCTGTCGGTGGAGGCGCTAGTCTTTGGGCCAGTTGGGGATCCAGCGATGGGAGTCATCGTGGGAGGCTACGCAACGGGAGGAGGCTGGTGTCGGCATCGCGGTAGAAGGCCGGCGGCGGCATCAAGCTAGGAGGCGGTGGCGAGATCCAAGGAGGATGGCGGCGGCGCGATCCAGAGAGGGTGGTGGCGGCGTTCGTGGGAGGGGATTTATAACCCACAAGTATAGGGGATCGCAACAGCTTTCGAGGATAGAGTATTCACCCAAATTTATTGATTCGACACAAGGGGAGCCAAAGAATATTCTCAAGTGTTAGCAGCTGAGTTGTCAATTCAACCACACCTGGAAACTTAGTATCTGCAGCAAAGTGTTTAGTAGCAAAGTAATATGATAGTGGTGGTAGCAGCAACAAAAGTAAAGACAGCAAAAGTAATGTTTTTGGTATTTTGTAGTGATTGTAACAGTAGCAGCGGGAAAGTAAATAAGCGTAAACCAGTATATGGAAAACTCATAGGCACCGGATCAGTGATGGATAATTATGCCGGATGCGGTTCATCATGTAACAGTCATAACATAGGGTGACACAGAACTAGCTCCAATTCATCAATGTAATGTAGGCATGTATTCCGTATATAGTCATATGTGCTTATGGAAAATAACTTGCATCACATCTTTTGTCCTACCCTCCCGTGGCAGCGGGGTCCTATTGGAAACTAAGGGATATTAAGGCCTCCTTTTAATAGAGAACCGGAACAAAGCATTAGCACATATTGAATACATGAACTCCTCAAACTATGGTCATCACCGGGAGTGGTCCCAATTATTGTCACTTCGGGGTTGCCGGATTATAACACATAGTAGGTGACTATAGACTTGCAAGATAGGATCAAGAACTCACATATATTCATGAAAACATAATAGGTTCATATCTGAAATCATGGCACTCGGGCCCTAGTGACAAGCATTAAGCATAGCAAAGTCATAGCAACATCAATCTCAGAACATAATGGATACTAGGGATCAAACCCTAACAAAACTAACTCGATTACATGATAAATCTCATCCAACCCATCACTGTCCAGCAAGCCTACGATGGAATTACTCACGCACGGCGGTGAGCATCATAAAATTGGTGATGGAGGATGGTTGATGATGACGACGACGACGAATCCCCCTCTCCGGAGCCCCGAACGGACTCCAGATCAGCCCTCCCGAGAGGTTTTAGGGCTTGGCGGCGGCTCCGTATCGTAAAACGCGATGTTTTCTTCTCTCTGATTTTCTTCTCTCTGAAAGCAAATATATGGAGTTGGAGTTGGCGTCGGAGGGTTTCCAGGGGGCCCACAAGGTAGGGGGCGCGCCCTAGGGGGGGGGCGCCCCCACCCTCGTGAGAAGGGTTTGGGCCCCCTGGTCTTCATCTTTGGCGAGGATTTGTTATTGTTTTTTCTAAGATGTTCCGTGGAGTTTCAGGTCATTCCGAGAATATTTGTTTTCTGCACATAAAACAACACCATGGCAATTCTGCTGAAAGCAACATCAGTCCGGGTTAGTTCCATTCAAATCATACAAGTTAGAGTCCAAAACAAGGGCAAAAGTGTTTGGAAAAGTAGATACGACGGAGACGTGTCAACTCCCCCAAGCTTAAACCCTTGCTTGTCCTCAAGCAATTCAGTTGACAAACTGAAAGAAAGAAAGAAAAACTTTTACAAACTCTGTTTGCTCTTGTTGTTGTAACTATGTCAAGCCAGCATTCAAGTTTTCAGCATAGATCATAACTAACCATATTTGCAATAATTCTCAGGTCTCATAATTACTCATATCAATAGCATAATCAACTAGCAAGTCATAATAATAAATCTCGGATGACAACACTTTCTCAAAACAATCATAATATGATATAACAAGATGGTATCTCGCTAGCCCTTTCTGAGACCGCAAAACATAAATGCAGAGCACCTTTAAAGATCAAGGACTGACTAGACATTGTAATTCATGGTAAAAGAGATCCAATCATAGTCATACCCAATATAAATTAACAGTGATGAATGCAAATGACAGTTGTGCTCTCCAGCTAGTGCTTTTTAATAAGAGGGTGATGACTCAACATAAAAGTAAATGAATAGGCCCTTCGCAGAGGGAAGCAGGGATTTGTAGAGGTGCCAGAGCTCGGTTTTGAAATAGAGATAAATTGCATTTTGAGCGATATACTTTCATTGTCAACGTAACAACTAAGAGATGGCGATATCTTCCATGCTAAACACATTATAGGCGGTTCCCAAACAGAATGGTAAAGTTTATACTCCCCCTCCACCAAAAAACATCAATCCATGGCTTGCTCGAAATAACGAGTGCCTCCAACATACATCAGGTCCCAGGAGGAGTTTTGTTTGCAATTAATTTTTGATTTAGTTTGCATAAAGCATGGGACTGGGCATCTCGGTGACCAGCCATTTTCTCGTGAGTGAGGAGCGGAGTCCACTCCTCTTGAGAATAACCCGCCTAACACGGAAGATAAGGACAACCTTTGTTGATACATGAGCTATTCGAGCATACAAAACAGAATGTTTATTTGAAGGTTTAGAGTTTGGCACATACAAATTTACTTGGAACGGCAGGTAGATACCGCATATAGGAAGGTATGGTGGACTCATCTGGAATAACTTTGGGGTTTAAGGGTTGGATGCACAAGCAGTATTCCCGCTTAGTACAGGTGAAGGCTAGCAAAAGACTGGGAAGCGACCAACTAGAGAACGACAACAGCCATGTACATGCATTAAAATTAATAAACATTGGATGCAAGCATGAGTAGGATATAATCCACCATGAACATAAATATTGTGAAGGCTATGTTGATTTGTTTCAACTACATGCTTGAACATGTGCCAAGTCAAGTCACTTAAATCATTCAAAAGAGGATACCACCCCATCATACCACATCATAATCATTTCAATAGCATGTTGGCACACAAGGTAAACCATTATAACTCATAGCTAATCAAGCATGGCACAAGCAACTATGATCTCTAATTGTCATTGCAAACATGTTTATTCATAATAAGCTGAATCAAGAACGAGGGACTCATCATATTTACAAAAACAAAAGAGGACGAGTTCATACCAGCTTTTCTCATCTCAGTCAGTCCATCGTATATCATCATAATTGCCTTTCACTTGCACGACCGAACGGTGTGAATAATAATAAGAGTGCACGTGCATTGGACTAAGCTGGAATCTGCGAGCATTCAATAAACAGGAGAAAACAAGGCAATATGGGCTCTTGGTTAAATCAACAATAATGCATATAAGAGCCACTTCAACAATTTAATTATGGTCTTCTCCTACTGATCCCCAAAGAAAAGAAAAGAAATAAAACTATTTACACGGGAAAGCTCCCAACAAGCAAAAGAAGAACGGGAAATATTTTTGGGTTTTCTTTTTAATTACTACTATAGCAGAAAAGTAAACTACTACTATTTTTTTATTTTTTCTTAAGGTTTAGCAAACACACAAGAAGAAAGCAGGAAAAAGAAAATAAACTAGCATGGATATTACAGTGAAAAAGTATGAGCACCGACATCTAGCAATGAGTGTGTGTGTGTGAACATAAATGTAATGTCGGTGAGAAATACGTACTCCCCCAAGCTTAGGCTTTTGGCCTAAGTTGGTCTATGGCCACGGCTGGCCTGGCGGATATCCATAATAATAGTTGTTGGGGTCGTACTGTGATGAGGAATAATAGTTGGGATCATACTGTGATGAAGAATAAGACTCTGACTGCCACTGGCTGACAGTCATCTCTGGATCCCAAGAATAGACAGATTGTCGTGGAGGTTCATCTTGTGGTTCCTGTTCTGAGGCTGGTGTAGGATTATTGTAAGCTTGGATGGCAGCCCACGTAACAAGGTAAGGTCCTACAAAATTAAACAAAGAAGGAGCAGGCAACGTAATAGTTTCAGGATGATGTTTGTTAAAGAACAATTGATACTTAATCTCTCCTGCCCTATTCTTAACAATAAAATCATGTGCCACCATACTTTTATGATCTAAATAAACACGGGGCAACACCTTTTCTTCCTTCTCAGCATGCCTAATAGGTATGTTAAAATGTGCAGCTAGGCGTGTGGCATAGACGCCTCCAATGATGGGACCCTTAGTACGGTTCATACTTAACCGTCTAGCAATAATACCGCCCATACTAAAAGTGTTATCACTGTATAAACCGTGGTGCAGAATAATTATATCAGGGATACTAAGGTTTCCACTGTTTCCACGTCCAATTAAACAACGACTAGCAAATAATGCAAAGTAGCGTAAAGTAGGAAAATGTATACTAGTGATTCGTGCATCAGAAACCTTTCTAGTTTCTCCTACAGTGATAGTATCAATAAACCCAGCCACATCATCATGATGTGGTTCTTCTGTCTTGCCCTCAAAAGGGATTAAACAAATCCGACAGAAATCATAAAGTGACATCTCCTTATGCTCATCATATAAATGAAACTCCACCATAGGTGGCGAGTTCCTAGAATGAAAATGAAAGTTTTGCACAAAATTATTTGTGAGTAAGAGATAATGATCACATTGGTCGTGGAGGAAAGCGGTGAGGCCTGCATTGTGAGCCAATTCATGAAAATCTTCATAGATACCGACTGCTCTCAAGAAATCTTCAGAAGGCTATTCACACACCCGAATCTCCGCGGTGCGCGGCAAATTATACTTAGGCTTTGGTGCCTTTTCCTTCGAACTTTGGCTCGACGAGCCCCTCAAAAATCTCCTCATTATTTTTCTGAAACAATCTGAAATTTTTAGTAACTTCAAACAAAAGTGAACCAACTTCAATAATATTGATAGCAACTACTCCTACAAGTGCCTAGAGCCTATATCAAGCATTAGAACTACTTGGAACCATATAAATTTGACATGCAAGCTCAAGAACATGGTCACCTATGCAGCACAAATTTGCAAAGAATAAAGCACTAGAACAAAAACTAATTGGACCAATGGAGGAGTCACATAACAAGGAACAATCTCCCCAAGCACTTTTGCGAGAGGTGCTTTGAGCAAGGAGATCGAAAATCACAGCAAAAGTGGCTGGAACTCGTGCTTGAGTTGGTTTTTCGGGTTTGTGTGAGATAGAGGAAGAAGATGGGTGCTGGGATAAGTGGAGGAGGGCCACCATGGGCCCACGAGGCAGGGGGGCGCCCACCACCCTCGTGGCCAGGTGGCAGCTCCTCCCGCGGTAATTTTTGCACAGTAAATCCTCAAATATTCCCGAAAAATCATATTAAATTGGCATGTCATTCTGAGGACTTTTATTTTTGGGATATTTTTATATTGCACAGATAAGTCAGGAAACATACAGAAAATACTATTTAATATAAATAACAGAAAGTAAAAGTGGGGTACAGAAGTTTGTGCTTCTAGTTTCATCCATCTCATGCTCATCAAAAAGAATCCACTAACAAGGTTGATCAAGTCTTGTTAACAAACTCATTCCGATAATCATGAAACCGGAGAAAATTCAAATAACACTAAGTTACCTCAACGGGGATATGCACATCCCCAATAATAAGAATATCATATTTCTTCTTGACAGTAGGAAGAGGAAATTCAAAACCTCCAAATATAATCGATGGAATTTTTCCAATAGAGTTGATACTGTGAACTTGGGGTTGTTTCCTCGGAAAGTGTACCGTATGCTCATTACCATTAACATGAAAAGTGACATTGCCTTTGTTGCAATGAATAACAGCCCCTGCAGTATTAAGAAAAGGTCTTCCAAGAATAATAGACATACTATCATCCTCAGGAATATCAAGAATAACAAAGTCCGTTAAAATAGTAACGTTTGCAACCACAACAGGCACATCCTCACACATACCGACAGGTATAGCAGTTGATTTATCAGCCATTTGCAAAGATATTTCAGTAGGTGTCAGCTTATTCAAGTCAAGTCTACGATATAAAGAGAGAGGCATAACACTAACACCGGCTCCAAGATCACATAAAGCACTTTTAATATAATTTCTTTTAATGGAGCAAGGTATAGTAGGTACTCCGGGGTCTCCGAGTTTCTTTGGTATTCCACCCTTAAAAGTATAATTAGCAAGCATGGTGGAAATTTCAGCTTCCGGTATCTTTCTTTTATTAGTAATGATATCCTTCATATATTTAGCATAAGGATTTGTTTTGAGCACATCAGTTAATCGCATATGCAAAAAGATAGGCCTAATCATTTCAGCAAAGCGCTCAAAATCCTCATCATCCTTTTTCTTGGATGGTTTTGGAGGAAAAGGCATGGGTTTATGAACCCAAGGTTCCCTTTCTTTACCATGTTTCCTAGCAACAAAGTATCTTTTGTCATAACGTTGATTCTTTGATTGTGGGTTATCAAGATCAACAGCAGGTTCAATTTCTACATCATTATCATTACTAGGTTGAGCATCATCATGAACATCATCATTAATATTTTTACTAGGTTCATGTTCATTACCAGACTGTGTTTCAGCATCAGACATAGAAATATCATTTGGATTATCAGGTGGTTCAGCAATAGGTTCACTAGAAATTTGCACAGTTCTATCATTTTTCTTCTTCTTCTTTTTAGAAGAACTAGGAACATCAATATTATTTCTTTGAGAATCTTGCTCGATTCTTTTAGGGTGGCCTTCAGGATACAAAGGTTCCTAAGTCATTCTACCAGTTCTAGTAGCCACTCTAACAGCATAATCATTTTTCTTATTATTCATTTCATCAAGCACTTCTTTTTGAGCCTTAAGTACTTGTTCTACTTAGTGGTAACCATAGAAGCATGTTTGCTAACAAGTTTAAGTTCACCTTTAATATTAGCCATATAATCACCCAAGCGTCTAATCATATAAGCATTTTCTTTTTAATTGTCTACCAAAATAAGCATTGAAGTCGTCTTGCTTAAACATAAAGTTATCAAACTCATCCAAGCACTGACTAGCAATTTTAGTAGGAGGGACTTCAGCTTTATCATATCTATAGAGAGAATTTACCTTTACTACCTGTGTCGGGATATTGGGATCAGGAGGTTCTTCAGTAAATAAAGAATTAAGATCATATGTTTCTTCAACAGGCGGTGAATTAAGACCATGTATTTCTTCAATAGGAGGTAAATTCTTAACGTCTTCAGCTATAATACCTTTTTCTTTCATAGATTTCTTTGCCTCTTGCATATCTTCGGGACTGAGAAATAGAATACCTCTCTTCTTCGGAGTTGGTTTAAAAATAGGCTCAGTAATTGGAGCAGGAGTTGGCTCAGGAGCTGGCTCAGGAGGTGCCCAATTATTTTCATTTGTCAACATATTATTCAATAGAATTTCAGCTTCATCTAGTGTTCTTTCCCTGAAAAGAGAACCAGCACAAGTATCCAGGTAATCTCTGGAAGCATCGGTTAGTCCATTATAAAAGATATCAAGTATTTCAGGTTTCTTAAGAGGATGATCAGGCAAAGCATTAAGTAACTTGAGAAGCCTCCCCCAAGCTTGTGGGAGACTCTCTTCTTTAATTTGCACGAAGTTGTATATTTCCCTCAAAGCAGCTTGTTTCTTATGAGCAGGGAAATATTTAGCAGAGAAGTAATAAATCATATCCTGGGGACTACACACACAACCAGGATCAAGAGAATTAAACCATATCTTAGCATCACCCTTTAATGAGAATGGAAATATTTTGAGTATATAAAGGTAACACGATCTCTCATCATTAGTGAACAGGGCAGCTATATCATTTAACTTAGTAAGATGTGCCACAACAGTTTCAGATTCATAGCCATAAAAAGGATCAGATTCATGTTGGAAATATGCCCTAGAGGCAATAATAAAATGGTTATTATTATATTTCTTTGTTCATGATAATTTTCTATTATTCATGCTATAATTGTGTTATCCGAAAATCGTAATACATGTGTGAATACATAGACCACAACACGTCCCTAGTGAGCCTCTAGTTGACTAACTCGTTGATCAAAAGATAGTCATGGTTTCCTGACTATGGACATTGGATGTCATTGATAACGGGATCACATCATTAGGAGAATGATGTGATGGACAAGACCCAATCCTAAGCTTAGCTCAAAGATCGTGTAGTTCGTTTGCTGTAGCTTTTCTGAATGTCAAGTATCATTTCCTTAGACCATGAGATTGTGCAACTCCCGGATACCGTAGGAGTGCCTTGGGTGTGCCAAACGTCACAACGTAACTGGGTGACTATAAAGGTACATTACAGGTATCTCCGAAAGTGTCTGTTGGGTTGGCACGAATTGAGACTGGGATTTGTCACTCCGTATGACGGAGAGGTATCTCTGGGCCCACTCGGTAATGCATCATCATAATGAGCTCAATGTGACCAAGTGGTTGATCACGGGATCATGCACTATGGCACGAGTAAAGTGACTTGCCGGTAACGAGATTGAACTAGGTATTGGGATACCGACGATCGAGTCTCGGGCAAGTAACGTACCGATTGAAAAAGGGAATTGTATACAGATTGATTGAATCCTCGACATCGTGGTTCATCCGATGAGATCATCGTGGAGCATGTGGGAGACAACATGGGTATCCAGATCCCGCTGTTGGTTATTGACTGGAGAGGCGTCTCGGTCATGTCTGCATGTCTCCCAAACCCGTAGGGTCTACACACTTAAGGTTCGGTGACACTAGGGTTGTAGAGATATTAGCATACGGTAACCCGAAAGTTGTTCGGAGTCCCGGATGAGATCCCGGACGTCACGAGGAGTTCTGGAATGGTCCGGAGGTGAAGATTTATATATAGGAAGTCAAGTTTCGGCCATCGGGAAAGTTTCGGGGGTAATCGGTATTGTACCGGGACCACCGGAAGGGTCCCGGGGGGTCCACCGGGTGGGGCCACCTATCCCGGAGGGCCCCATGGGCTGAAGTGGGAGGGGAAACAGACCCTAGTGGGCTGGTGCGCCCCCCTTGGGCCTCCCCCTACGCCTAGGGTTGGAAACCCTAGGGGCGGGGGGCGCCACCCTTGCCTTGGGGGGCAAGGCACCCCCTTGGCCGCCGCCCCCTAGGAGATTGGATCTCCTAGGGCCGGCGCCCCCCTAGGCACCCTATATATAGTGGGGGGAGGGAGGGCAGCCGCACCCAAGCCCCTGGCCTCTCCCTCTCCCTCCCGTGACACTCCTCCGTCTCCCTGCGCTTGGCGAAGCCCTGCCGAGATCACTGTTGCTTCCACCACCACGTCATCGTTCTGCTGGATCTTCATCAACCTCTCCTTCCCCCTTGCTGGATCAAGTTGGAGGAGACGTCTTCCCAACCGTACGTGTGTTGAACACGGAGGTGCCGTCCGTTCGGCACTAGGTCATCGGTGATTTGGATCACGTCGAGTACGACTCCATCAACCCCGTTCTCTTGAACGCTTCCGCACGTGATCTACAAGGGTATGTAGATGCACTCCTCTCTCCCTCGTTGCTAGATGACTCCATAGATTGATCTTTGGTGGTGCGTAGAAAATTTTAAAATACTGCTACGTTCCCCAACAATTCAACCTAAGTAATTATATCAGGATCAACAAAGAATTCATAATCCTTATCAGGAACACATATAGGTGAAGTAGCAAAAGCAGGGTCGGGTCTCATTTTATCTCTAAGTGATTCTTTGTTCCATTTAATTAATAACCTCTTAAGCTCATATCTATCTTTCCAAGCAAAAATAGCGGCAGAAGATTCCATATCAAAAAGATAACCCTCAGGAATAACAGGCATATTTTCCTCATCACTATCATCATCGTATTCAGATTCAATAATTTCTTTTTCTCTAGACCTAGCAATTTGTTCATCAAGAAATTCACTAAGGGGCACAGTAGTATCAGGCATAGAAGTAGTTTCATCATAAGTATCATGCATAGCAGAAGTGGCATCATCAATAACATGTGACATATCAGAACGAATAGCAGAAGCAGGTGTAGGTGTCGCAAACTTACTCATAACAGAAGGTGAATCAAGTGCAGAGCTAGATGGCAGTTCCTTACCTCCCCTCATAGTTGAGGGATAGATCTTGGTTTTTGGACCTCTCAAGTTCTTCATAGTGTCTAGAAGATATAAATCCCAAGTGACTCAAAGAATAGAGCTATGCTTCCCGGCAATGGCGCCAGAAATTAGTCTTGATAACCCACAAGTATAGGGGATCGCAACAGCTTTCGAGGGTAGAGTATTCAACCCAAATGTATTGATTCGACACAAGGGGAGCCAAAGAATATTCTCAAGTGTTAGCAGCTGAGTTGTCAATTCAACCACACCTGGAAACTTAGTATCTGCAGCAAAGTGTTTAGTAGCAAAGTAATATGATAGTGGTGGTAGCGGCAACAAAAGTAAAGACAGCAAAAGTAATGTTTTTGGTATTTTGTAGTGATTGTAACAGTAGCAGCGGGAAAGTAAATAAGCGTAAACCAATATATGGAAAACTCGTAGGCACCAGATCAGTGATGGATAATTATGCCGGATGCGGTTCATCATGTAACAGTCATAACATAGGGTGACACAGAACTAGCTCCAATTCATCAATGTAATGTAGGCATGTATTCCGTATATAGTCATATGTGCTTATGGAAAAGAACTTGCATGCCATCTTTTGTCCTACCCTCCCGTGGCAGCGGGGTCCTATTGGAAACTAAGGGATATTAAGGCCTCCTTTTAATAGAGAACCGGAACAAAGCATTAGCACATAGTGAATACATGAACTCCTCAAACTATGGTCATCACCGGGAGTGGTCCCAATTATTGTCACTTCGGGGTTGCCGGATCATAAGACATAGTAGGTGACTATAGACTTGCAAGATAGGATCAAGAACTCACATATATTCATGAAAACATAATAGGTTCAGATCTGAAATCATGGCACTCGGGCCCTAGTGACAAGCATTAAGCATAGCAAAGTCATAGCAACATCAATCTCAGAACATAATGGATACTAGGGATCAAACCCTAACAAAACTAACTCGATTACATGATAAATCTCATCCAACCCATCACCATCCAGCAAGCCTATGATGGAATTACTCACACACGGCGGTGAGCATCATGAAATTGGTGATGGAGGATGGTTGATGATGACGACGGCGACGAATCCCCCTCTCCGGAGCCCCGAACGGACTCCAGATCAACCAAAGTAATTATATCAGGATCAACAGAGAATTCATAATCCTTATCGGTAACACAGATAGGTTAAGTAGCAAAAGCAGGGTCAGGTTTCATTCTAGCATTAAGAGATTGCTGCTTCCATTTAGCTAATAACCTCTTGAGTTCGTATCTATCTTTGCAAGCTAAAATAGCTAGAGCAGCTTCTTTTTCAAAAACATAACCCTCAATAATAGGTGATTCATATTTATTAGGGGAAGAGTCTTCATCATCACATTCATCAATATTATCAGATTCAATATTTTCATTCTCTCTAACCATAGCAAGTTGTTCATCAAGAAATTCACCAAGTGGCACAGTAGTATCAAGAGTAGAAGTAGTTTCATCATAAGTATCATGCATAGCAGAAGTGGCATCATCAATAACATGCGACATATCAGAACGAATATCAGAAGCAGGTTTAGGTGTCGCAAGCTTACTCAAAACAGAAGGTGAATCAAGTGCAGAGCTAGATGGAAGTTCCTTACCCCCCCTCGTAGTTGAGGGATAAATCTTGGTTTTTGGATCTCTCAAGTTCTTCATAATGATAAGAAGATATAAATCCCAAGTGACTCAAAGAATAGAGCTATGCTCCCCGGCAATGGCGCCAGAAAATAGTCTTGATAACCCACAAGTATAGGGGATCGCAACAATTTTCGTGGATAGAGTATTCAACCCAAATTTATTGATTTGACACAAGGGGAGCCAAAGAATATTCTCAAGTATTAGCAGCTGAGTTGTCAATTCAACCACACCTGGAAACTAAATATCTGCAACAAAGTATTTAGTAGCAAAGTAATATGATAGTAGTGGTAACGGTAGCAAAATGTAACAGTAGCAAAAGTAGTGTTTTTGGTATTTTGTAGTGATAATAGCAATAGCAACGGACAAGTAAATAAGCGAAGAACAATATATGGAAAGCTCGTAGGCAATGGATCAGTGATAGAGAATTATGCTGGATGCGATTCATCATGTAACAGTCATAACCTAGGGTGACACATAACTAGCTCCGATTCATCAATGTAATGTAGGCATGTATTCCGAATATAGTCATACGTGCTTATGGAAAAGTGTTGGAAATATGCCCTAGAGGCAATAATAAAAGCATTATTATTATATTTCCTTGTTCATGATAATTGTCTTTATATTCATGCTATAATTGTGTTATCCGGAAATCGTAATACATGTGTGAATAATAGACACCAACATGTCCCTAGTAAGCCTCTAGTTGACTAGCTCGTTGATCAACAGATAGTCATGGTTTCCTGACTATGGACATTGGATGTCATTGATAACGAGATCACATCATTAGGAGAATGATGTGATGGACAAGACCCAATTCTAAACATAGCACAAGGTCGTATAGTTCGTTTGCTAGAGTTTTCCAATGTCAAAGTATCTTTTCCTTGGACCATGAGATCGTGTAACTCCCAGATACCGTAGGAGTGCTTTGGGTGTACCAAACATCACAACGTAACTGGGTGACTATAAAGGTATACTACGGGTATCTCCGAAAGTGTCTGTTGGGTTGACACGGATCAAGACTGGGATTTGTCACTCCGTATGACGGAGAGGTATTACTGGGCCCACTCGGTAATGCATCATCATAATGAGCTCAAAGTGACCAAGTGTCTGGTCATGGGATCATGCATTATGGTACGAGTAAAGTGACTTGCCGGTAACGAGATTGAACGAGGTATTGGGATATCGATGATCGAATCTCGGGCAAGTAACATACCGATTGGCAAAGGGAATTGTATACGGGGTTGCTTGAATCCTCGACATCGTGGTTCATCCGATGAGATCATCGAGGAGCATGTGGGAGCCAACATGGGTATCCAGATCCCGCTGTTGGTTATTGACCGGAGAGTCGTCTCGGTCATGTCTACATGTCTCCCGAACCCGTAGGGTCTACACACTTAAGGTTCGGTGACGCTAGGGTTGTAGGGATATGTATATGCAGTAACCCGAATGTTGTTCGGAGTCCCGGATGAGATCCCGGACGTCACGAGGAGTTCTGGAATGGTCCGGAGGTAAAGAATTATATATAGGAAGTGCTATTTCGGGCATCGGGACAAGTTTCGGGGTCACCGGTATTGTACCGGGACCACCGGAAGGGTCCCGGGGGTCCACCGGGTGGGGCCACCTGCCCCGGGGGCCACATGGGCTGTAGGGGGTGCGCCTTGGCCTATATGGGCCAAGGGCACCAGCCCCAAGAGGCCCATGCGCCTAGGGTTCAAGAAGGGAAGAGTCCCAAAAGGGGAAGGCACCTCCTAGGTGCCTTGGGGAGGAGGGATTCCCCCCTTGGCCGCACCCCCCTAGGAGATTGGATCTCCTAGGGCTGGCCCCCCCCTTGGACTCCCTATATATAGTGGGGTAAGGAGGGCCTCTCACAACACATCTTGGTGCCTCCCTCTCCCTCTCCAACACATCCTCCTCCTCCATAGAGCTTGGCGAAGACCTGCAGCTCCACCACCACCACGCCGTCGTGCTGCTGCTGGAGCCATCTTCCTCAACCTCTCCTTCCCCCTTGCTGGATCAAGAAGGAGGAGACGTTACGCTGACCGTACGTGTGTTGAACGCGGAGGTGCCGTCCGTTCGGCGCTAGGATCTCCGGTGATTCGGATCACGTCGAGTACGACTCCCTCATCCCCGTTCTTTGAACGCTTCCGCTCGCGATCTACAAGGTACGTAGATGCATCCAATCACTCGTTGCTAGATGAACTCCTAGATGGATCTTGGTGAAACCGTAGGAAATTTTTTGTTTTCTGCAACGTTCCCCAACAGTGGCATCATGAGCTAGGTCTATGCGTAGTTCTCTTGCACGAGTAGAACACAATTTGTTGTGGGCGTAGATGTTGTCAACTTTCTTGCCGCTACTAGTCTTATCTTGCTTCAACGGTATTGTGGGATGAAGCGGCCCGGACCAACCTTACACGTACGCTTACGTGAGACCGGTTCCACCGACTAACATGCACAAGTTGCATAAGGTGGCTGGTGGGTGTCTGTCTCTCCTACTTTAGTTGGAGCGGATTCGATGAAAAGGGTCCTTATGAAGGGTAAATAGAAGTTGACAAATCACGTTGTGGCTTTCACGTAGGTAAGAAAACGTTCTTGCTAGAACCCTATTTCAGCCACGTAAAACTTGCAACAACAATTAGAGGACGTCTAACTTGTTTTTGCAGCAAGTGCTTTGTGATATGATATGGCCAAAGTTGTGATGAATGATGAATGATCTATATGTGATGTATGAGATGTTCATGCTATTGTAATAGGAATCACGACTTGCATGTCGATGAGTATGACAACCGGCAGGAGCCATAGGAGTTGTCTTTATTTTTTGTATGACCTGCGTGTCATTGAGAAACGCCATGTAAATTACTTTACTTTATTGCTAAACGCGTTAGCCATAGTAGTAGAAGTAATAGTTGGCGAGCAACTTCATGGAGACACGATGATGGAGATCATGATGATGGAGATCATGGTGTCATGCCGGTGACAAGATGATCATGGAGCCCCAAGATGGAGATCAAAGGAGCTATGTGATATTGTCCATATCATGTCACTTTTATTATTTGATTGCATGTGATGTTTATCATATTTATGCATCTTGTTTACTTAGAACGACGGTAGTAAATAAGATGATCCCTCATAATAATTTCAAGAAAGTGTTCCCCCTAACTGTGCACCGTTGCGACAGTTCGTTGTTTCGAAGCACCACGTGATGATCGGGTGTGATAGATTCTAACGTTCACATACAACGGGTGTAAGACAGATTTACACATGCAAAACACTTAGGTTTACTTGACGAGCCTAGCATGTACAGACATGGCCTCGGAACACAGAAGACCGAAAGGTCGAGCATGAGTCGTATAGAATATACGATCAACATGAAGATGTTCACCGACGTTGACTAGTCCGTCTCACGTGATGATCGGACACGGCCTAGTTAACTCGGATCATGTTATACTTAGATGACTGGAGGGATGTCTATCTAAGTGGGAGTTCATTAAATAATTTGATTAGATGAACTTAATTATCATGAACTTAGTCTAAAATCTTTACAATATGTCTTGTAGATCAAATGGCCAATGTAGTCCTCAACTTCAACGCGTTCCTAGAGAAAACCAAGCTGAAAGACGATGGAAGCAACTACACGGACTGGGTCCGGAACCTGAGGATCATCCTCATAGCTGCCAAGAAAGATTATGTCCTACAAGCACCGCTAGGTGATGCACCTGTTCTCCCTGCAGAACAAGACGTTATGAACGCTTGGCAGGCACGTACCTATGACTACTCCCTCGTTCAGTGCGGCATGCTTTACAGCTTAGAGCCGGGGCTCCAAAAGCATTTTGAGAGACACGGAGCATATGAGATGTTCGAAGAGCTGAAAATGGTTTTCCAAGCTCATGCCCGGGTCGAGAGATATGAAGTCTCCGACAAATTCTTCAGCTGTAAGATGGAGGAAAATAGTTCTGTCAGTGAGCACATACTCAAAATGTCTGGGTTACATAACCGCTTGACTCAGCTGGGAGTTAATCTCCCGGATGATGCGGTCATTGACAGAATCCTCCAGTCGCTTCCACCGAGCTACAAGAGCTTTGTGATGAACTTCAATATGCAGGGGATGGAAAAGACCATTCCTGAAGTATTTGCAATGCTGAAATCAGCAGAGGTAGAAGTCAAAAAGGAACATCAAGTGTTGATGGTGAATAAAACCACTAAGTTCAAGAAAGGCAAGGGTAAGAAAACCTTCAAGAAAGACGGCAAGGGAGTTGCCGCGCCCGGCAAGCAAGCTGCCGGGAAGAAGCCAAAGAATGGACCCAAGCCCGAGACTCAGTGCTTTTATTGCAAGGAAAGTGGTCACTGGAAGCGGAACTGCCCCAAATACTTAGCGGACAAGAAGGCCGGCAAAACGAAAGGTATATGTGATATACATGTAATTGATGTGTACCTTACCAGTACTCGTAGTAGCTCCTGGGTATTTGATACCGGTGCGGTTGCTCACATTTGTAACTCAAAGCAGGAGCTGCGGAATAAGTGGAGACTGGCGAAGGACGAGGTGACGATGCGCGTCGGGAAGATGTGATCGCCGTTGGCACGCTACCTCTACATTTACCTACGGGATTAGTTTTGAACCTCAATAATTGTTATTTAGTGCCAAGTTTGAGCATGAACATTGTATCAGGATCTCGTTTAATACGAGATGGCTACTCATTTAAATCCGAGAATAATTGTTGTTCTATTTATATGAGAGATATGTTTTATGGTCATGCTCCGATGGTAAATGGTTTATTCTTAATGAATCTCGAGCGTAATGCTACACATATTCATAGTGTGAGTACCAAAAGATGAAAGATTGATAATGATAGTCCCACATACTTGTGGCACTGCCGCCTTGGTCACATAGGTGTCAAACGCATGAAGAAGCTCCATGCTGATGGACTTTTAGATTCTCTTGATTACGAATCATTTGACACGTGCGAACCATGCCTCATGGGTAAAATGACCAAGACTCCGTTCTCAGGAACAATGGAGCGAGCAACCAACTTATTGGAAATCATACATACTGATGTATGCGGTCCAATGAGTGTTGAGGCTCACGGTGGCTATCGTTATGTTCTCACCCTCACTGATGACTTGAGTAGATATGGGTATGTCTACTTAATGAAACACAAGTCTGAGACCTTTGAAAAGTTCAAGGAATTTCAGAGTGAGGTTGAGAATCAACGTGACAGAAAAATCAAGTTCCTACGATCAGATCGTGGAGGAGAATACTTGAGTCACGAGTTTGGCACACACTTAAGAAAATGTGGAATAGTTTCACAGCTCACGCCGCCTGGAACACCTCAGCGTAATGGTGTGTCCGAACGTCGTAATCGCACTCTATTAGATATGGTGCGATCTATGATGTCTCTTGCCGATTTACCGCTATCTTTTTGGGGCTATGCTTTAGAGACTGCCGCATTCACTTTAAATAGGGCACCGTCAAAATCCGTTGAGATGACACCGTTTGAATTATGGTTTGGGAAGAAACCTAAGTTGTCGTTTCTAAAAGTTTGGGGATGCGATGCTTATGTCAAGAAACTTCAACCTGAAAAGCTCGAACCCAAATCGGAAAAATGCGTCTTCATAGGATACCCTAAAGAAACTATTGGGTATACCTTCTACCTCAGATCCGAAGGCAAGATCTTTGTTGCCAAGAATGGGTCCTTTCTAGAGAAAGAGTTTCTCTCGAAAGAAGTAAGTGGGAGGAAAGTAAAACTTGATGAAGTATTACCTCTTGAACCGGAAATTGGCGCAGCTCAAGAAAATGTTCCTGAGGTGCCTGCACCGACTAGACAGGAAGTTAATGATGATGATCAAGATACTTCTGATCAAGCTCCTATTGAAATTCGAAGGTCCACAAGGACACATTCCGCACCAGAGTGGTACGGCAACCCTGTCTTGGAAATCATGTTGTTAGACAATGGTGAACCTTCGAACTATGAAGAAGCGATGGCGGGCCCGGATTCCGACAAATGGCTAGAAGCCATGAAATCCGAGATAGGATCCATGTATGAAAACGAAGTATGGACTTTGACTGACTTGCCCGTTGAGTGGCGAGCCATAGAAAATAAATGGATCTTTAAGAAGAAGACAGACGCGGATGGTAATGTGACCATCTATAAAGCTCGCCTTGTCGCTAAGGGTTATCGACAAGTTCAAGGGGTTGACTATGATGAGACTTTCTCACCGGTAGCGAAGCTGAAGTCCGTCCGAATCATGTTAGCAATTGCCGCATTTTATGATTATGAAATATGGCAGATGGACGTCAAAACGGCATTCCTTAATGGTTTCCTTAAGGAAGAATTGTATATGATGCAGCCGGAAGGTTTTGTCGATCCTAAGAATGCTGACAAGGTCTGCAAGCTCCAACGCTCGATTTATGGGCTGGTGCAAGCATCTCGGAGTTGGAACATTCGCTTTGATGAGATGATCAAAGCGTTTGGGTTTACACAGGCTTATGGAGAAGCCTGTGTTTACAAGAAAGTGAGTGGGAGCTCTATAGCATTTCTCGTATTATATGTAGATGACATACTTTTGATGGGAAATGATATAGAACTCTTGGACAGCATTAAGGCCTACTTGAATAAGAGTTTTTCAATGAAGGACCTTGGAGAAGCTGCATATATATTAGGCATCAAAATCTATAGAGATAGATCAAGACGCCTCATAGGTTTTTCACAAAGCACATACCTTGATAAGATATTGCAGAAATTCAATATGGATCAGTCTAAGAAGGGGTTCTTGCCTGTGTTACAAGGTGTGAAATTGAGCTCGGCTCAATGTCCGACCACGGCAGAAGATATAGAAGAGATGAGTGTCATCCCCTATGCCTCAGCCATAGGTTCTATTATGTATGCCATGCTGTGTACCAGACCTGATGTAAACCTTGCCGTAAGTTTGGTAGGAAGGTACCAAAGTAATCCCAGCAAGGAACACTGGACAGCGGTTAAGAATATCCTAAAGTACCTGAAAAGGACTAAGGAAATGTTTCTAGTTTATGGAGGTGACGAAGAGCTCGTCGTAAAGGGTTACGTCGACGCTAGCTTCGACACAGATCTGGATGACTCTAAGTCACAAACCGGATACGTGTATATTTTGAATGGTGGGGCAGTAAGCTGGTGCAGTTGCAAGCAGAGCGTCGTGGCGGGATCTACATGTGAAGCGGAGTACATGGCAGCCTCGGAGGCAGCGCATGAAGCAATTTGGGTGAAGGAGTTCATCACCGACCTAGGAGTCATACCCAATGCGTCGGGGCCAATCAAACTCTTCTGTGACAACACTGGAGCTATTGCTCTTGCCAAGGAGCCCAGGTTTCACAAGAAGACAAGGCACATCAAGCGTCGCTTCGACTCCATTCGTGAAAATGTTCAAGATGGAGACATAGATATTTGTAAAGTGCACATGGACCTGAATGTAGCAGATCCGTTGACTAAACCTCTCCCTAGAGCAAAACATGATCAACACCAGAATTCCATGGGTGTTCGATTCATCACAATGTAACTAGATTATTGACTCTAGTGCAAGTGGGAGACTGTTGGAAATATGCCCTAGAGGCAATAATAAAAGCATTATTATTATATTTCCTTGTTCATGATAATTGTCTTTATTCATGCTATAATTGTGTTATCTGGAAATCGTAATACATGTGTGAATAATAGACACCAACATGTCCCTAGTAAGCCTCTAGTTGACTAGCTCGTTGATCAACAGATAGTCATGGTTTCCTGACTATGGACATTGGATGTCATTGATAACGAGATCACATCATTAGGAGAATGATGTGATGGACAAGACCCAATCCTAAACATAGCCAAGGTCGTATAGTTCGTTTGCTAGAGTTTTCCAATGTCAAAGTATCTTTTCCTTGGACCATGAGATCGTGTAACTCCCGGATACCATAGGAGTGCTTTGGGTGTACCAAACATCACAACGTAACTGGGTGACTATAAAGGTATACTACGGGTATCTCTGAAAGTGTCTGTTGGGTTGACACGGATCAAGACTGGGATTTGTCACTACGTATGACGGAGAGGTATCACTGGGCCCACTCGGTAATGCATCATCAGAATGAGCTCAAAGTGACCAAGTGTCTGGTCATGGGATCATGCATTATGGTACGAGTAAAGTGACTTGCCGGTAACGAGATTGAACGAGGTATTGGGATATCGACGATCGAATCTCGGGCAAGTAACATACCGATTGACAAAGGGAATTGTATACGGGGTTGCTTGAATCCTCGACATCGTGGTTCATCCGATGAGATCATCGAGGAGCATGTGGGAGCCAACATGGGTATCCAGATCCTGCTGTTGGTTATTGACCGGAGAGTCGTCTCGGTCATGTCTACATGTCTCCCGAACCCGTAGGGTCTACACACTTAAGGTTCGGTGACGCTAGGGTTGTAGGGATATGTATATGCAGTAACCCGAATGTTGTTCGGAGTCCCGGATGAGATCCCGGACGCCACGAGGAGTTCCGGAATGGTCCAGAGGTAAAGAATTATATATAGGAACACTACAGGAATCAGCTACTTTGCCGTCTGCCACGGCGGACGGCAAAGGCCTTTGCCGTCAGCCGCGGACGGCAAAAGGCTCCGGCAAAGTAGGCTTCGGTAAACAGCTACTTTGCCGTCTGCTACTGACGGCAAAGTCTTTGCCGTCTGCGGCGGACGGCAAAGAGAGCGCGGCGGACGGCAAAGAGAGCGGACGGCAATAATTGCGCTGTCAGTCCGTTAAGTGGCTAATGGAAGGCCTTTGCCGTCCGCCGCTGACGGCAAAATTTCTAGGGTCTTTGCCGTCCGCCGTATGATGTCATCGACACGTCACTACATGGCAGGTTCTTTGCCGTCTGCCACTGACGGCAAAGTCTTTGCCGTCTGCCACTGTAGGCAAACTGACCAAATGGGTCAGCTCCCAGGAAGCACAGCTGGATGCCACGTGGCTTCTTTGCCGTCCGCGGCAGACGGCAAAGAGCCCGTTGCCGTCTGTGGCAGACGGCAAAGAGCCTGCATTGCCTCTGTTTTTTCATATACCCAACCATTTTCACAGCAAATAGATGATACATATATATTTTTCACATGGCAAGTTCACAGCAAACATATGAGATATCCAACACATATAATTTCATCATACATGCATAGTTCCATCAACCATACATAGCAAGTTCGACATATACATGCATCCAACCATACATATTACAATAGTGTCATCCTACCATACATGCATAGTTCATAGATACAAAGGAAACATAGTTCATCCAAACAAGCACTCCATCTATGCAAGCTTCCGTGAAGTGAATGAATTCTGCAAAATGGGAAATAAGAAAGTTAGAAGAAGAAGATTAGAAGAAGAAGAAGAAGAAGAAAATGAAGAAGAAGAAGAATATATGACATTTATGAGCTAATTTAGGTGAAATTGATCATTTGTGAGCTAACTTAGGTGAAATGGATCGTTTATGAGCTAACCTAGGTGCAATGGATCGCTTATGAGCAAACTTAGGTAAAATGCATCATTTTAGAGGTAACCTAGGTAAGATGGATCATTTTGGAGCTAACCTAGGTAAAATGGGTCATTTTAGAGCTAACTTGGGTAGAATGGATCATTTATGAGCTAAGTAAGGTTAAATGGGTCATTTTAGAGCTAACGTAGGTAAAATGGATCGTTTATGAGCTAAGTAAGGTAAAATGGATCATTTTAGAACTAACTTAGGTAAAATGGATCGTTTATGAGCTAACTAAGCTAATTATGCCATTTTTGACATAAGTAAGCTAAGTACATGTCATTATTGAGCAAACCTAGTTAACTAAGCATATTAGAGCTAACTTTGGTCATTTTGGAGGAAACAAAGCTAAGTACAGATCGTTTTAGAGCTAACTTAGGTAAAATGGATGGTTTTGGAGGTCAGTAAGCTTATTAAGTCATTTTGGAGGTGAAGAAGCTAAGTCTAGGTCATTATGGTAAGCATTGGAGGAAATAAAGCTAAGTCTAGGTCTTTATGCATGTGTTAAGCAAAACACTAGATAAACTTACCAAGATGTAGGAGGTGTAGGAGCGGGGTGGCTCGTGTCGGTAGCTGGAGAAGGATCGTGCGATGCTTGTCTGGAGTTACGTTGCACCAAAGATCATTTCCAATGTCTTGTTAGCATGATGACACTCAAATGTTAAGACTAGCAAGTAATGTCCATTCAATAAAACTCACCGTGGTCCCAGGAGCAATCACTGGCATCGGCGGAGCGGTCTGACCTGTCTTCTCGCACACAGACTGCACATTTGGTTTTGATGACTCAGTCATACTAGTTAGTAATGAGACAAACACTACATGAATGTTTTGGCTAATCTGCAGAAGAAACTTACCACAAGGAGCTCGTACATGGCCCTTGCCTGCATGTCATTCCATGCCCTCTCCTCCTCCATCATCTTTGTCGTCCTCTCCTCCAACTCCCGCTGCCTCTCCGCCGCCTCCGCCAGAAGTTTCTCCGTTCTATCTCTCTCACTCTGTATAGCAGCCTGCAACACCACTCACATGACCATTTGTAATCATTGTGGAAGCGCACAGAATGTAATGGAGAAAGATAACTGAGTACGTATCACTAACCTTGATGGCGAGTTGCACTGGCCGTTCACGAGGCCTTATCTCAAGAGCGGAGCTCGACTGGCGTGCCTTGATCTCCGGGAGAGTGCTAGGACAACGGATAAGTCCATCTCCAATGGCTATGGAGCCATGGGACCTCCCGCCACCAGATATCATCAACAGCTCTGGATCAATGGGACCCTGGCTCGGGTTAAAGTCCTCCCCTTTCCTCGCCTTCCCCTCATCTCTATATCTCACGAGCTTGTTGTGGGAGGAGATGTTGGTGAAGTTGTTTGCATCATCGAGGTCAGACTGAGAGAAAGCCTTGACTTTCTTGAAAGAGGCAGTGTGGGCCATGGCATACAGGTCGTACACCTCTGGCACCTTATCCGCCTTATTGTAGCGTGCCTGAAAGAGAGAAACAATGAAAATTAGTAATTAAAGGGCTCAAGCTAGCATGATGAATGAATTGCATGAATCATGAAGCAAACCACATACCCAGTTGCGCCCGAACTGATATAAGTTGGAGCTGCCTTGATGGTGTGGCACACCTTCCATTTGGGCACGTTTGTCCTTGGCCTCGTTGTGGAGGGCTAGCCATTGTGGAGAGCACCACTCATCGACCAACACCTCCCAACAATCCATCCGATCCGCACACCATCTCGGAGGCGCCTAAGTTGGCAAATAGAAACTTGAGCGCTACGGCTAAGAATTACTAAATGAAGGAACTTAAGTAGAGAAGGCCTTAAGAATTATCTTCATGTACTGCTCCTTACTCAGGAACTTATCGCGGCACGCCGGCTTGGTCTTCTTGATACCACGCAAGGCGTAGTAGTCTCGAACAGCCTGCACTCGAGCCTCGTGCCGTAAGTTCTGGAGTAGGCGCTTGCAGACGTTCTCGATAACATGTGCCGCGTCCTCCTCGTATCCCTCCTCACACCTGTAGAATGTCTGCAATCAAATGAGACAATATTGATTAGTATAATTAATAACTAGCTAGTTGAAGATTTTTAAATGTGTAAAGGAGAAATTACCCAAAACTTTCTGATCACCATGTCTGCCCTCGTGTCGCACACGACACCGTCGATAATCTCATCCGGCGGGGCCGGGGCAGCCACGTAGTGCTCCCAGCTCAATCCAAGCTCTGGAAGCCGACCCTCACCAGGCAACGTGACAAACCCCGGGAAGTTTTGCCGGCAAAGAACTCCAAGGACGGAGTTGGGCCGGCGGACACTATGATGGTGGTCCCAACCCCTGCAGCATGACAAGGCCAACGCATTAGTTATTTGAAAAAACGTGAATGCACAAGGTACAAAAATATTAAATGCACTTACGTACCTCTCCCCATCAGGGAAAATCAACCACCTCTGCTCGCAGGTCACCGGCACGGACGGGAGCCGTGTAGCACCACGCTGGTAGACGGTGCCCCCTCCTCCTCAAGATTAGTCGGCTCCCCACCATCATCAGCATGGCCACTCGGCTCCTCGGGCTGATCCGGCCAGGTACCCCATCCGGACGTGTGCTCCTCCGGGGTCACGTGGGCCGAACTCTCGTGGGCCGAAGGCCAGTCGACCCGAGGCTCGTGGGCCCAAGACCCGTGGAACGGAGGCTCATGGACCGGAGTCCGTGTAGCCTCCTCCTCGGATGAGTCCACCCTAGCAGTCACGTGCTCGGGTGAAACAGCCGGGGGTGGCGGCGAGGAAGGCGCCGTAGCTCAAAGGAAATAGAAGTTGCGAAACAATGTACCGAGAACTTACTCGATGTACGGCCGCACTTCTATCAGGTTGTTGAAGATATACAACGAAATGGTCCGCCATTCTTCGTTATCCAAAGATACTGGATGTGAAACACTAGCTGGTGCGAGATTCCCTTTGAATAGGCTGAGGTTGGATCCACCCTTTTTAGGCTCGTCAGCATTGTACCGAGGCTTCGGATTATGCAAATGACGATTTTTGGCTTCGTAGTGCGCTGTTACGAAGTTTGCCGCCTCCTCTGTGATGAATGCCTCAGCCATCGATGCTTCAATTCTACGTTTATTTTTACATTTTTCTCGAAGCGTCTTCTGCATCCTCTCAGTTGGGTAGCACCAACGATTTTGCACGGGCCCCCCCAATCTTGCCTCGGTCGGGAGATGCAAAATCAAATGCTGCATTGGATTAAAGAAGCCCGGTGGAAAGATCTTCTCTAACTTGCAGATCAACTCCGGCGCCAACTCTTCCATTTCTTCTAGCATGCCAGGCGATAGTTCTTTTGCACAAAGAACACGGAAGAAATAGCTGAGTTCTGCCAGTACTAGCCATTCATCCTCAAGGATGAAGCCACACAACATCACCGGCATTACCCGCTCAATCCATATGTGCCAATCATGACTCTTGAGACCAAATATCTTTAGTTTATCAAGATTCGCTCCCCTCTTTAGATTCGCTGCATACCCATCGGGGAACATCAACTGCTGTTGCACCCACAAGAGAATTTCCCTCATAGCTGGCCTTCCAAGATTGAACCATGCCTTTGGCTTCGTCCAGTTCTGCTTTCCTTTCGGTTCTTTCATGTTTTGTAACGGCCTATCACATAGCGCCTCCAGATCGACTCTAGCCTTAGTATTATCCTTTGACTTCCCATCTATGCCGAACAATGTACCAAAAAGTGCCTCGGCGATATTCTTCTCAGTGTGCATCACGTCGATGTTGTGTGGGCAAAGGAGGTCTTTGAAGTAAGGCAGATCCCATAAGCATGTTTTGTGAGTCCACGCATGCTTAGTATTATACCCCTTGAAGTACCCTGGACGTTGTGGATCTGGCTCGAGAACGTTTAACTGATCCAGGGTCTGTTGGCCTGTCAATGCAGGTGGTGCAGAGTTTTTGACAACTCTACCCCTGATGAAGTTCTTGTCTTTCCTGAACTTATGGCGAGGATCCAGGAACTGTCTATGCATGTCGAAGCAAGAAAACTTGCGACCGGCCTGAAGCCAACAAAACTCAAGAGCTCCCTTGCATGTGGGGCACGGGAACCTTCCATGCACACACCAGCCAACGAATAGCGCATACGCCGGCAAGTCATGCGTCGAGTACATGTACTAGACATGCATTATGAAGTTCCGTTTGCTAAAGGCGTCGTATGTCTTGAACCCATTATCCCAGGCTTCTTGCAATTCGTCCTTAAGCGGCTGCATGTACACATTCATATTTTTGCCCGGATAGTTGGGTCCTGGAATTATCAACGTCAGGAAAATGTTCTTTCTTTGCATAATCTGTCCGGGGGGGAGATTGAGTGGAAAGACAAATACGGGCCAACAACTGTATTGGGCTGCCGTCATACCAAACACACGAACCCACCCGTGCTGATGCCGACTCGAGGATGCCTCGGATCTGCCGCTTTGTCAGCATGTAATTCATCAAACCTTTTCCACGCAACACCATCCGATGTGTGTACCATCATCAGATTCCCATCTGCATCTAGTTCGGTTCTTTTGCCTGTTTTGTGCCATGTCATCTGTCTGGCCGTCTCTTCGACCATGAAAAGACGTTGAAGTCTTGGTACGATTGGCATATACCGAAGAACACTAACGGGGATTTTGGTCTGTGTCTTCTCACCCATACCGTTGTCTACCACAATATACCTGGAAGACTTGCAAATGGGAAAATAGTTCAAGTCCGCATAGTCAAGCCTAAATAAGGCACATCCTTTCTCACAGGCATGTATCTTCTCATAGGGCATCTTCAGTGCACGGAGGATTTTGTCCGACTGGTACAGGTTTGCAGGCATTACATGGCCTTTGGGTAGAAAGTGTCCAAATACTGTCATAATTGCGTCATAGCATTCTCTGCCCAAGTTGAACTGAGCCTTCAGAGCCATTACTTGTGAGATGGCATCCAACTGACAAAGCTCAGTGTGCTTGTGGAGCGGACGTTTCGAAGACTCCAACATTTCATTGAAGGCCTTTGCAGATTCCTCCATCTCCTCGTCCGAATCCCGAGCATCATCATAGCCTTGCACCATGTTTTCCATCCCGGTACCATGCTCGTCGGTGCGACGACGATCCACCTCAGCTCGGTCACGTTGGGCAGACTCACCATGAAATGTCCACACCCTATAATCGGGCGTAAAACCACTCTTCTGCAGGTGTTTGCCCATTTCAGCCTCTGTCTTCTTTTCCCAATTGCCGCACCGGAAACAGGGGCACCAGGTTTTCTTTTGGCCATTTGCAAATGCGGCTTGCACAAACCCCTTAGTTTTTGTGAACCATTCAGCGCTCCATTTGTTCTGACCAGTGTGACCGGTATACATCCAAGCACGGTCACTCATCTTGACTTTCAGAGCTACTGGACACACAACAATTATATATGTAATTCACCATGTATGTATTCATCAGTTGATCTACTTTGTCAATTTTATTACGTCCATGCAACCTACACTCTAATAGGTAATGATAGGTCCTAATCCCACCCGTGTATGTGTAGATTGGGTATATTTTCCCATGCTATGCTCCGGATCCGACGCAAAATTTCGGCAGCACCTCCCCGCTGTTCTCCTGATACACGTCTCTGCAATAAACAGAGAGGATGTGTACCCGGAGAACAACAGGGGAGGCACTGACGAAATATATGCGTCGGATCCGGAGCAAAGCATATGGAAAAACGAACCTAATCTACACATACTCGGGCTGTCCATGGATAGCGTTGGACAATCCGAGAGAATCAAGGTTATAAATATGCAAATGCATGCATATTTATAACTATGACGCTTTCGAACGGGAGACACATATTGGTTACGCATACTGATGATTCAAGACACATATATAGCTAGCTATCAAGTTTCATCGGAATAGATCAAATAATTAATGGGGGAGGAGGACTTGTCATTTGTGCTCACCCACGAACGAAGGGGCAGAGCTCGTCAAACGCACGGCGAGGTCGTCGAACACCAAACCTCGCAGCGATGAAACAACTGCACTTAAAACTACACGATCAACACAATTATATATGATGTTTTTCATAACAAAATCAAAAAATATATGACCTAACTAATAATTCACAAATATATGACCCCGTCGGCCTCTGGAAGGCCAAAGAACACCTTTTCGGGAGGTGTCGGTGGTCGGGGTGTCCTGTCGGTGTCGGGGTGCCGGGTCGGGGTCGGGGTGCCGTGTCGGTGTCGGGGTAAGGGTGGGTGTGGTGTCAAGGTGTCGGTGTCGGGGTGTCGTGTCGGTGTCGAGGTGTCGTGTCGGTGTCGGGGTCAGGGTCTCGGGGTCGGGGTGTCGTGTCGGGGTGCCGGGTCGGGGTTGGGGTGCCGTGTCGGGTCGGGGTGCCGTGTCGGGTCGGGTTTTTTTCCTCTTTTTTCCTTTTCTTCTTCTTCCTATTCTTCCTTTTCTTCCTTCTTCTTCTTCTTCTTCTTCTTCTTCTTCTTCTTTCCTTTTTCCTTTTCTTCTTCTCCTCCTCTCCTCTTTCTTCTTCTTCTTCTTCCTCTTCTTCTTTTTTCTTCTCCTCCTCCTCTTCTTCTTCTTCCTTTCCTTTTTCCTCTTCTTCTTCTCCTCCTCTCCTTTTTTTCTCTTCTTCTTCTTCTTTCCTCAAACTAAACTAAACCTAAAACTAAAACTAAAACTAAATCTAAATTAAACATAAACCTAAAACTAATAAAACAGAAAAAAGGAAAAAACTAAATCTAAACCTAAAACTAAACTAAAACTAAACCTAAAACTAAATCTAAACTAAAACTAGAAAAGAAAAAAACAGAAAAAAACAGAAAAAAGAGGGGGCTCACCTGGGGCAGGGCCGGTGGAGGAGGGGGGCGGGGCGGTGGAGGAGCTGGCCGGGGCGCCGGGGGCGGCCTGGGGCGGCGGGGGGCCGGGCCCGGGGGCGGGAGCTGGCCGGGGCGCCTGGGGCGGCGGGGGGCCGGGCCCGGGGCGGTGGGGGCGGGGGGGCGGGGGGGCCGGGGCGGCGGGGGCGGGGCGGGGGGCGCGGGGCGGCGGGGGCCCGGGGAGGCGGGGGCGACGGGGCGGCGGCGGCGGCGGGGGCGAGAGGCGGCGGCGGTGGGCCGGGTGGGAAGTGGGGCGAGGAGAGAACAGAGAGGGGCGGGGGGCATACGGGCCGTTAGGTACTGCCTCTTTGCCGTCCGCCCCTCTTTGCCGTCCGCCTTTTGCCTCTTTGCCGTCTGCTGGCAGACGGCAAAGAGGTGGGCCATTAAGTGTTTCCCAAACGGGCGGGGGGTCGGGGCCACCTCCCTCTTTGCCGTCTGCCAGCTGACGGCAAAGATTCTTTGCCGTCAGCTGGCAGACGGCAAAGATCTGGCGGACGGCAAAGAGCTTGTTTGCCGTCCGCCAGATCTTTGCCGTCTGCTTTTTGGTAGCTGATGGCAAAGAGCTTCTTTGCCGTCAGCTAGCAGACGGCAAAGAGTTGGCAGATGGCAAATTAGCTGATTCCAGTAGTGGAAGTGCTATTCCGGGCATCGGGACAAGTTTCCGGAATGGTTGATGATGACGATGGCGACGGATTCCCCTCTCCGGAGCCCTGAACGGACTCCAGATCAGCCCTCCCGAGAGGTTTTAGGGCTTGGCGCCGGCTCCGTATCGTAAAACGCGATGATTTCTTCTCTCTGATTTTTTTCTCTCCGAAAGCAAATATATAAAGTTGGAGTTGGCGTCGGAGGGTTTCCAGGGGGCCCACGAGGTAGGGGGCGCGCCCTAGGGGGGGCGCCCCCCACCCTCGTGAGAAGGGTGTGGGCCCCCTGGTCTTCATCTTTGGCGATGATTTTTTATTGTTTTTTCTAAGATGTTCCGTGGAGTTTCTGGTCATTCCGAGAATATTTGTTTTCGGCACATAAAACAACACCATGGCAATTCTGCTGAAAACAGCGTCAGTCCGGGTTAGTTCCATTCAAATCATACAAGTTAGAGTCCAAAACAAGGGCAAAAGTGTTTGGAAAAGTAGATATGATGGAGACGTATCAGGGATCGGGGCGGTGGTAGAGGTGTGGGTTTCCTTGGTGGCGCATGAGGGTTGCAGTGGTTGTGGCGGCGAAATCCCAGAGATGGTGGGGGCGCGGTGTACCCCGTCGACGCGGAGGGTTGCAGGGGTCGTGGCGCCGGCGGGACGGTGGAGTGGGCCGGCGGCGGATTGGAAGGGAGGGAGTTGGGGGTTGGGGAGAGATCATGGGTGAGTGGGCTGCCTAATTTTTTTTCTTTCCTACCGGCTCGGGGAAGTTCGGGAGCATCGTGCCGGGGCCTATATAGGGCCGACCATGATCCAAATAACTATTCTGATCCTAGGATCAGAATAGTGCTATATATAAACACTATTCTCGTCACGGGATCAGAATAATATTCTGATCACAACCTGACCTGCCTCGCTAGTAGTACGTTGAACTTCCTTGTGAACAAGGTTGAACTTCTGCCAACATTGCTCAAATGGGGCTTGCGATATACCGTTGGAAAGCTATGGACCCCAATATCATGACCCAACTTAAATTTTTGGCAAAATATAAACGGTTTAAGAGCAGTTTTGAAAACCGTTTTTTCTTCGCACAAAAAACGTGAATCGTATTTTCGATCGCATTTCTAAACCATTTTTCAGAATGGGACATATAATATGGCGTTGCAAAGCTGCTGCAAAACCGCTCCTTCCACATGTTGAAAGTTTTCTCTAATTCCCTATGGTTAAAGTGTAATTTGAAAAAATGTAAACTTTCATAAACCAAATAGTTGGGTTCGTTTTTTCGACGTCATTTCTAAACGGCTAATCCAATGGAGGCATATGATATGGCGTTGGAAAGCTTATGAAAATGCGCTACTTTTTCATCTTGAAAGTTTTTTTTTCTAATTTTGTATGTTTTAAGACTAATTTAGAAAATGGTCCAAGTCCTACCAAGTTCGTATTTTTGAGCTAATTTTTTAACCGTGCGTCCGAATGCAGCAAATGATATGGCGTTGGAAAGCTTGAACAAGTGCGAAACTTTGTGGTATGTATTGTTTCTCCCAATTCTTTACGGTTTTATGTCAGTTTCGAAAATGGCGAGAAACGTGTTTTCGCCGTAATTTCTACAAACTTTATCGAAATTGGGCAAATAATATACCGTTGAAAAGCTACGGAAAATGCGAAACTTTTTCATTTTGATGGTTTTCTCTGATTCTTAGCCGTTTTCAAGTAATTTCGAAAACGGCGGCATCATTCATTCTGCCTCTATCGCGAAACAGATTCTTCAAAAATGCACCGCGTGAAGAACCTGAACTGAAGGAAATATGCCCTAGAGGCAATAATAATGTTATTATTTTATTTCCTTATATCATGATAAATGTTTATTATTCATGCTAGAATTGTATTATCCGGAAACATAATACTTGTGTGAATACATAGACAAACTAAACGTCACTAGTATGCCTCTACTTGACTAGCTTGTTAATCAAAGATGGTTATGTTTCCTAACCATAGACATGTGTTGTCATTTGATTAACGGGATCACATTATTAGGAGAATGATGTGATTGACATGACTCATTCCATTAGCTTAGCACCCGATTGTTTAGTATGTTGCTATTGCTTTCTTCATGACTTATACATGTTCCTATAACTATGAGATTATGCAACTCCCGTTTGCCAGAGGAACACTTTGTGTGCTACCAAACGTCACAACATAACTGGGTGATTATAAAGGAGCTCTACAGGTGTCTCCAAAGGTAAATGTTGGGTTGGCGTATTTCGAGATTAGGATTTGTCACTCTGATTGTCGGAGAGGTATCTCTGGGCCCTCTCGGTAATGCACATCACATAAGCCTTGCAAGCATTGCAACTAATGAGTTAGTTGCGAGATGATGTATTACGAAACGAGTAAAGAAACTTGCCGGTAACGAGATTGAACTAGGTATTGAGATACCGACGATCGAATCTCGGGCAAGTAACATACCGATGACAAAGGGAACAACGTATGTTGTTATGCGGTCTGACCGATAAAGATCTTCGTAGAATATGTGGGAGTCGATATGAGCATCCAGGTTCCGCTATTGGTTATTGACCGGAGACATGTCTCGGTCATGTCTACATTGTTCTCGAACCCGTAGGGTCCGCACGCTTAAGGTTTTGATGACAGTTATATTATGAGTTTATGAGTTTTGATGTACCGAAGTTAGTTCGGAGTCCTGGATGTGATCACGGACATGACGAGGAGTCTCGAAATGGTCGAGACATAAAGGTTGATATATTGGACTGCTATATTCGGGCATCGTAAGTGTTCCGGGTGATTTCGGAGAAAACCGGAGTGCTGGAGGGTTACCGGAACCCCCCAGGGAGAAGTAATGGGCCTTATGGGCCTTAGTGGAGAGAGAGAGGAGCAGCCAGGGTGGGCCGCGCGCCTCCTCCCTTGGTCCGAATTGGACTAGGAGAGGGGGGCGGCGCCCCCTTTCCTTCTCCCTCCCCCCTTCCTTTCCCCCTCCTAGTAGGAGTAGGAAAGAGGGGAGTCCTACTCCTACTAGGAGGAGGACTCCTCCTCCTTGGCGTGCCATAGGGCCGGCCGGCCTCCTCCCCTTGCTCCTTTATATACGGGGGCAGGGGGCACCCCTAGACACACAAGTTGATCCACGTGATCATTTTCTTAGCCGTGTGCGGTGCCCCCTTCCACCATAATCCTCGATAATATTGTAGCGGTGCTTAGGCGAAGCCCTGCGACGGTAGAACATCAAGATCGTCACCACGCCGTCGTGCTGACGGAACTCTTCCCCGACACTTTGCTGGATCGGAGTCCGGGGATCGTCATCGAGCTGAACGTGTGCTAAAACTCAGAGGTGCCGTAGTTTCGGTGCTTGATCGGTCGGGCCGTGAAGACGTACGATTACATCAACCGCATTGTCATAACGCTTCCGCTGTCGGTCTACAAGGGTACGTAGATCACACTCTCCCCTCTCGTTGCTATGCATCACCATGATCTTGCGTGTGCGTAGGAAATTTTTTAAAATTACTATGTTCCCCAACAGTGGCATCCGAGCCTAGGTTTTTTGTGTTGATGTTATATGCACGAGTAGAACACAAGTGAGTTGTGGGCGATATAAGTCATACTGCTTACCAGCATGTCATACTTTGGTTCGGTGGTATTGTTGGACGAAGCGGCCCGGACCGACATTACGCGTACGCTTACGCGAGACCGGTTCTCCCGACGTGCTTTGCACAAAGGTGGCTAGCGGGTGTCAGTTTCTCCAACTTTAGTTGAACCGAGTGTGGCTACGCCCGGTCCTTGTGAAGGTTAAAACAGCACCAACTTGACAAACTATCGTTGCGGTTTTGATGCGTAGGTAAGATTGGTTCTTACTTAAAGCCCGTAGCAGCCACGTAAAACTTGCAACAACAAAGTAGAGAACGTCTAACTTGTTTTTGCAGGGCATGTTGTGATGTGATATGGTCAAGACATGATGCTAAATTTTATTGTATGAGATGATCACGTTTTGTAACCGAGTTATCGGCAACTAGCAGGAGCCATATGGTTGTCGCTTTATTGTATGCAATGCAACTGCACTGTAATGCTTTACTTTATCACTAAGCGGTAGCGATAGTCGTGGAAGCATAAGATTGGCGAGACAACAACGATGCTACGATGGTGATCAAGGTGTCGCACCGGTGACGATGGTGATCATGACGGTGCTTCGAACATGGAGATCACAAGCACAAGATGATGATGGCCATATCATATCACTTATATTGATTGCATGTGATGTTTATCTTTTATGCATCTTATCTTGCTTTGATCGACGGTAGCATTTTAAGATGATCTCTCACTAATTATCAAAAAGTGTTCTCCCTGGGTATGCACCGTTGCGAAAGTTCTTCGTGCTGAGACACCACGTGATGATCGGGTGTGATAGGCTCTACGTTCAAATACAACGGGTGCAAAACAGTTGCACACGCGGAATACTCAGGTTATACTTGACGAGCCAAGCATATACAGATATGGCCTCGGAACACGGAGACTGAAAGGTCAAGCGTGAATCATATAGTAGATATGATCAACATAGTGATGTTCACCAATGAAACTACTCCATCTCACGTGATAATCGAACATGGTTTAGTTGATTTGGATCACGTAATCACTTAGAGGATTAGAGGGATGTCTATCTAAGTGGGAGTTCTTTAGTAATATGATTAATTGAACCTAAATTTATCATGAACTTAGTACCTGATAGTATCTTGCTTGTTTATGTTTGGTTGTAGATAGATGGCCCGTGCTGTTGTTCCGTTGAATTTTAATGCGTTCCTTGAGAAAGCAAAGTTGAAAGATGATGGTAGCAATTACACGGACTGGGTCCGTAACTTGAGGATTATCCTCATTGCTACACAGAAGAATTACGTCCTGGAAGCACCGCTGGGTGCCAGGCCTGGTGCTGGAGCAACACCAGATGTTATGAATGTCTGGCAGAGCAAAGCTGATGACTACTCGATAGTTCAGTGTGCCATGCTTTACGGCTTAGAATCGGGACTTCAACGACGTTTTGAACGTCATGGAGCATATGAGATGTTCCAGGAGTTGAAGTTAATATTTCAAGCAAATGCCCAGATTGAGAGATATGAAGTCTCCAATAAGTTCTATAGCTGCAAGATGGAGGAGAACAGTTCTGTCAGTGAGCATATATTCAAAATGTCTGGGTATAATAATCACTTGATTCAATTGGGAGTTAATCTTCCAGATGATTGCGTCATTGACAGAATTCTCCAATCACTGCCACCTAGCTACAAGAGCTTCGTGATGAACTATAATATGCAAGGGATGAATAAGACTATTCCCGAGCTCTTCGCAATGCTGAAAGCTGTGGAGGTAGAAATTAAGAAGGAGCATCAAGTGTTGATGGTCAACAAGACCACTAGTTTCAAGAAAAAGGGCAAAGGGAAGAAGAAGGGGAACTTCAAAAAGAACAGCAAGCAAGTTGCTGCTCAAGAGAAGAAACCCAAACCTGGACCTAAGCCTGAAACTGAGTGCTTCTACTGCAAGCAGACTGGTCACTGGAAGCGGAACTGCCCCAAGTATTTGGCGGATAAGAAGGATGGCAAGGTGAACAAAGGTATATGTGATATACATGTTATTGATGTGTACCTTACTAATGCTCGCAGTAGCACCTGGGTATTTGATACTGGTTCTGTTGCTAACATTTGCAACTCGAAACAGGGACTACGGATTAAGCGAAGATTGGCTAAGGACGAGGTGACGATGCGCGTGGGAAATGGTTCCAAAGTCGATGTGATCGCGGTCGGCACGCTACCTCTACATCTACCTTCGGGATTAATATTAGACCTAAATAATTGTTATTTGGTGCCAGCGTTAAGAATGAACATTATATCTGGATCTTGTTTGATGCGAGACGGTTATTCATTTAAATCAGAGAATAATGGTTGTTCTATTTTTATGAATAAAATCTTTTATGGTCATGCACCCATGAAGAATGGTCTATTCTTATTAAATCTTGATAGTAGTGACACACATATTCATAATGTTGAAACCAAAAGATGCAGAGTTGATAATGATAGTGCAACTTATTTGTGGCACTACCGTTTAGGTCATATCGGTATAAAGCACATGAAGAAACTCCATACTGATGGGCTTTTGGAACCACTTGATTATGAATCACTTGGTACTTGCGAACCGTGCCTTATGGGTAAGATGACAAAAACACCGTTCTCCGGTACTATGGAGAGAGCAACAGATTTCTTGGAAATCATACATACAGATGTATGTGGTCCGATGAATGTTGAGGCTCGTGGCGGATATCGTTATTTTCTCACCTTCACAGATGACTTAAGCAGATATGGGTATATCTACTTAATGAAACATAAGCCTGAAACATTTGAAAAGTTCAAAGAATTTCAGAGTGAAGTTTAAAATCATCGTAACAAGAAAATAAAATTCCTATGATCTGATCGTGGAGGAGAATATTTGAGTTACGAGTTTGGTGTACATTTGAAACAATGCGGAATAGTTTCGCAACTCACGCCACCCGGAACACCATAGCGTAATGGTGTGTTCGAACGTCGTAATCATACTTCACTTGATATGGTGCGATCTATGATGTCTCTTACTGATTTACCGCTATCGTTTTGGGGTTATGCTCTAGAGACGGCCGCATTCACGTTAAATAGGGCACCATCAAAATCCGTTGAGACAACGCCTTATGAACTATGGTTTGGCAAGAAACCAAAGTTGTCGTTTCTGAAAGTTTGGGGCTGCGATGCTTATGTGAAAAAGCTTCAACCTGATAAGCTCGAACCCAAATCGGAGAAACGTGTCTTCATAGGATATCCAAAGGAAACTATTGCATACACCTTATATCACAGATCCGAAGGCAAGACTTTTGTTGCTAAATTCGGAAATTTTCTAGAGAAGGAGTTTCTCTCGAAAGAAGTGAGTGGGAGGAAAGTAGAACTTGATGAGGTAACTGTACCTGCTCCCTTATTGGAAAGTAGCACATCACAGAAACCAGTTTCTGTGACACCTACACCAATTAATGAGGAAGCTAATGATGATGATCATGAAACTTCAGAACAAGATACTACTGAACCTCGTAGATCAACCAGAGTAAGATCCGCACCAGAGTGGTACGGTAATCCTGTTCTAGAAGTCATGCTACTAGATCATGATGAACCTACGAACTATGGAGAAGCGATGGTGAGCCCAGATTCCGCAAAATGGCTTGAAGCCATGAAATCTGAGATGGGATCCATGTATGAGAACAAAGTATGGACTTTGGTTGACTTGCCCAAAGATCGGCAAGCAATCGAGAATAAATGGATCTTCAAGAAGAAGACTGACGCTGCCGGTAATGTTACTGTCTACAAAGCTCGACTTGTCGCAAAAGGTTTTCGACAAGTTCAAGGGATTGACTACGATGAGACCTTCTCACCCGTAGCGATGCTTAAGTCTATCGGAATCATGTTAGCAATTGCCGCATTTTATAATTATGAAATTTGGCAGATGGATGTCAAAACTGCATTCCTGAATGGATTTCTGGAAGAAGAGTTGTATATGATGCAACCGGAAGGTTTTGTCGATCCAAAGGGAGCTAACAAAGTGTGCAAGCTCCAGCGATCCATTTATGGACTGGTGCAAGCTTCTCGGAGTTGGAATAAATGCTTTGATAGTGTGATCAAAGCATTTGGTTTTGTACAGACTTTTGGAGAAGCCTGTATTTACAAGAAAGTGAGTGGGAGCTCTGTAGCATTTCTGATATTATATGTAGATGACATATTACTAATCGGAAATGATATAGAATTTTTGGATAGCATAAAGGGATACTTGTATAAGAGTTTTTCAATGAAAGACCTCGGTGAAGCTGCTTACATATTGGGCATTAAGATCTATAGAGATAGATCAAGACGCTTAATTGGACTTTCACAAAGCACATACCTTGACAAAATTTTGAAGAAGTTCAAAATGGATCAAGCAAAGAAAGGATTCTTGCCTATGTTACAAGGTGTGAAATTGAGTAAGACTCAATGCCCGACCAATGCAGAAGATAGAGAGAAAATGAAAGATGTTCCCTATGCTTCAGCCATAGGCTCTATCATGTATGCAATGCTGTGTACCAGACCTGATGTGTGTCTTGCTATAAGTCTAGCAGGGAGGTACCAAAGTAATCCAGGAGTGGATCACTGGACAGCGGTCAAGAACATCCTGAAATACCTGAAAAGGACTAAGGATATGTTTCTCATATATGGAGGTGACAAAGAGCTGATCGTAAATGGTTACGTTGATGCAAGCTTTTACACTGATCCGGACGATTCTAAATCGCAAACCGGATACGTGTTTACATTAAACGGTGGAGCTGTCAGTTGGTGCAGTTCTAAACAAAGCATTGTGGCGGGATCTACATGTGAAGCGGAGTACATAGCTGCTTCAGAAGCAGCAAATGAAGGAGTCTGGATGAAGGAGTTCATATCCGATCTAGGTGTCATACCTAGTGCATCGGGTCCAATGAAAATCTTTTGTGACAATACTGGTGCAATTGCCTTGGCAAAGGAATCCGGATTTCACAAGAGAACCAAGCACATCAAGATACGCTTCAATTCCATCCGGGATCTAGTCCAGGTGGGAGACATAGAGATTTTCAAGATACATACAGATCTGAATGTTGCAGACCCGTTGACTAAGCCTCTTCCACGAGCAAAACATGATCAGCACCAAAGCTCCATGGGTGTTAGAATCATTACTGTGTAATCTAGATTATTGACTCTAGTACAAGTGGGAGACTGAAGGAAATATGCCCTAGAGGCAATAATAATGTTATTATTTTATTTCCTTATATCATGATAAATGTTTATTATTCCTGCTAGAATTGTATTATCTGAAAACATAATACTTGTGTGAATACATAGACAAACTAAATGTCACTAGTATGCCTCTACTTGACTAGCTTGTTAATCAAAGATGGTTATGTTTCCTAACCATAGACATGTGTTGTCATTTGATTAACGGGATCACATTATTAGGAGAATGATGTGATTGACATGACCCATTCCATTAGCTTAGCACCCGATCGTTTAGTATGTTGCTATTGCTTTCTTCATGACTTATACATGTTCCTATGACTATGAGATTATGCAACTCCCGTTTGCCGGAGGAACACTTTGTGTGCTACCAAACGTCACAACGTAACTGGGTGATTATAAAGGAGCTCTACAGGTGTCTCCAAAGGTAAATGTTGGGTTGGCGTATTTCAAGATTAGGATTTGTCACTCCGATTGTCGGAGAGGTATCTCTGGGCCCTCTCGGTAATGCACATCACATAAGCCTTGCAAGCATTGCAACTAATGAGTTAGTTGCGAGATGATGTATTACGGAACGAGTAAAGAGACTTGCCGATAACGAGATTGAACTAGGTATTGAGATACCGACGATCGAATCTCGGGCAAGTAACATACCGATGACAAAGGGAACAACGTATGTTGTTATGCGGTCTGACCGATAATGATCTTCGTAGAATATGTGGGAGCCAATATGAGCATCCAGGTTCCGCTATTGGTTATTGACCGGAGACATGTCTCGGTCATGTCTACATTGTTCTCGAACCCGTAGGGTCCGCACGCTTAAGGTTTCAATGACAGTTATATTATGAGTTTATGAGTTTTGATGTACCGAAGTTAGTTCGGAGTCCTGGATGTGATCACGGACATGACGAGGAGTCTCGAAATGGTCGAGACATAAAGATTGATATATTGGACGGCTATATTCGGACACCGGAAGTGTTCCGCGTGATTTCGGAGAAAACCATAGTGCCGGAGGGTTACCGGAACCCCCCGGGAGAAGTAATGGGCCTTATGGGACTTAGTGGAGAGAGAGGAGGAGCTAGGGTGGGCCGCGCGCCTCGTCCCCCTGGTCCGAATTGGTCTAGGAGAGGGGGGGCGGCGCCCCCCTTTCCTTCTCCCTCCCCCTTCCTTTCCCCCTCCTAGTAGGAGTAGGAAAGAGGGGAGTTCTACTCCTACTAGGAGGAGGACTCCTCCTCCTTGGCGCGCCATAGGGCTGGCCGGCCTCCTCCCCTTGCTCCTTTATATACGGGGGCAGGGGGCACCCCTAGACACACAAGTTGATCCACGTGATCGTTTTCTTAGCCGTGTGCAGTGCCCCCTTCCACCATAATCCTCGATAATATTGTAGCGGTGCTTAGGCGAAGCCTTGCAACGGTAGAACATCAAGATCGTCACCACACCGTCGTGCTGACGGAACTCTTCCCCGACACTTTGCTGGATCGGAGTCCGGGGATCGTCATCGAGCTGAACGTGTGCTAAAACTCGGAGGTGCCGTAGTTTCGGTGCTTGATCGGTCGGGCCGTGAAGACGTACGACTACATCAACCGCGTTGTCATAACGCTTCCGCTGTCGGTCTACAAGGGTACGTAGATCACACTCTCCCCTCTCGTTGCTATGCATCACCATGATCTTGCGTGTGCGTAGGAATTTTTTTAAAATTACTACGTTCCCCAACATGAACTTCTCAGCATGTCTACCTAAACTTCACTCTGTTTTTGACGTGCTTTTTTTTGCTCGCAGATCTCCATCCACTACTCGTAGTTCTCCATCCACTCACCGGAATTGAGCAAATGACATACCGTTCGAAAGCTGCTATAAACATGCAACTTTCCCGTGTTGATCGTTTTTTCATACTCGCGACGATTTTAAAAGTTTTTCATCTAAAATTCATCCACTATAGTAGTTGAACTTCCTGCTGTTTTCAGTTGAACTTCTGTGACGTACTTTCGTTTGTCATTTTCTCATCCATCGTCAGTGTTACACAAATGATATTTCTTTTGTACAAATTTCTCTTACAATAATTTTTTTTAACTTTCTCCGACGAAGTACTTGAACTTGTAACAACAAAACTTTTAGTGTTTGCTTTTTTATTCTTTTTTTAATACAAAATGCACACCGTGTAGTACATGAACTGCTGGCAGTTATCAACTTGAACCTCTCTCGGTTACGTGAAAATATTTGAGTTTTTTAATGAATTTTTCATCTGATTTTTCTTAATCTTTTTTATGAATTTTGAAGCGCTCTATTTTTAATATTTGAACTTCTTGTTATTTTATTTTTGAACTTCTTGTTCCCATTCTTTAATAACGAGGAAAATATGAGTTTTCATAATAATCGAACTTCTCCATCTTTTTAATATGGCCTTCATGGTTTTATTGCTTAATCTTTTTTTATGAAATTTTGAAGCGTTATATTTTTTAAAAAGTTGAACTTCTTGTTTTTTATTTTTGAACTTCTTATTTCCATTCTTTAATAACGAGGAAAATCTGAGTTTTCTATAATCATCAAACTTCTCTATCTTTTTAATATGGACTTCCTGGTTTTATTTATTAATCTTTTTATGAATTTTGAAGCGCTCTATTTTTAAAAATTGACATTCTTGTTATTTTTTTGAACTTCTTGTTTTCACTCTTTAATAACGAGGAAAATCTGAGTTTCTATAATCATCGAACTTCTCCATCTTTTTAATATGGACTTCCTGGTTTTATTTTCTTAATCTTTATAATTTGAATTTTTCATTTTTTTTCTTTTTGAAATCAAATTGCTCCCAAATAATAACTGAAGTTCTTTGTGAATTGAGAGAATTATTTTAAAATGCAAAAAACATTTTTTTTTGTTTTCGAACATGGAAATACAAGGTGAACATATCTCGCAAGAATTTTTGAACTTCCCCGGACAGACCACGTGAATTTTTTGAAACAAACCTTTTAAGCTTTTAGTTTTCTATTCTTATCTAAAACATATTCGGTGTAGTAGTTGAACTTCCCATTGTTTTCACCTTAAACTTCTGTCACGTATTTTTGTTCAACCTCTCTCACAAGAATTTTTGAACTTTATCGGCCAGAGCACTTGAACTTCTAACAACAAAACCTTTAGCCTTTGCTTTTTCATTAAAAAATTCATACAAAATGCACATCGTGTAGTACGTGAATTTCTGGCAGTTATCAACCTGAATTTCTATCAGTTACGTGAAAATATCTGAGTTTTTATGAATATTAATCTAAATTTCTTAATCCTTTTTTATGAGTTCTGAAGCGATCTATTTTGAAAAGTTGAACTTCTTGTTATTTTATTTTTGAACTTCTTGTTTCCATTATTTAATAACTAGGGAAATCTGAGTTTTCTATAATCATCGAACTTCTCCATCTTTTTAATATGGACTTCCTGGTTTTTTATTAAACTTTTTTATGAAATTTTGAAGCACTCTATTTTTAAAAGTTGAACTTCTTGTTGTTTAATTTTTTAACTTCTTGTTTCTATTCTTTAATAACGAGAAAAATCTAAGTTTTGTATAATCATCGAACTTCTCCATCTTTTTAATATGGACTTCCTAGTTTTATTTCTTAATCTTTTTATGAAATTTTGAAGCACTCTATTATTAAAAGTTTTAGGCATTTTTTGCTGTCGGTGAAATGGCCTAGGCGGTCCTTTTTTTATTGATGATTTTCTTTAGTATGTGGTACACATGAACTTAGAAATTTCTTAAACATGAACTTCGCATACTATTGAAATTCAAGAAAATTACACACAACTATATACATACACTTCGTGTGCTACATGCACGACCAACACATTAGCAAACTTAGTACAAACATACATAAGTAGCAGCACACTAACATTATATTGTTTTTGTTCTGATCATTCAGAATGTTGTACCTTCCAAGAGGATGGAAAATGATATATCTACAGGAAGACCATCCGTAGAAAAGCAACATCATAATCTTTAACCATGGACAATAGCAAGTTCAAACACAAAACCAGGGACTATATTAGCTAAACTCTCGCAGAAATCCCTCTAGCATTCTAGTTGAACTTCAACAGTAGCGCACCAATATTAGCTAGAGGGCAAGGCAGGCCACAGCAACAACAGCTAGCAGCGACCAGCAAATGGAGGTTGGGTTGTGATGGTGGCACCTATATGGAGGAGGTATCAGGGCATGGCAGGCAAAAATAACTATGATTGAATAGTCTCCATCAGGTAGGTAGTCATTACAAGAAAAGAAATAGAAAGTACATTAAGTTTTAGTGCCTCTTTTCACACACATGTGCAACAAAATTGGCATTCCTTCTTATATAGATGAACTTGAACCTTTGGAAACTTGTGAGATATGAACGCATCTCTTGAAAGACATCGACCGCCTCATAAAAAGACTTTGAATCCTCTGACATCGTGCATCAAACTTGGCCTTCAGTCTCAATAATATTATTTCATAATCCTTTTTCAATCACGATCAACATGGTTATCCCTACAGGCCAACTATCAACTTTACGATTATGAAAGTACTAGCTTTCGGCAAAATGTGTACGAGCTACTAAAGAAACTGAAGATAGTTGCAAACAATATACGAGCTACAGCCTAGCAATTTGCAAGAACTTGAGTGAAGGCAGCACCTTTGTTCTTCTTGAACTTCTCATTTTTCTGATTCTGAACTTGTTGTTGTTATTTATTTTTTACAACTGCCGATGCTGGGAGGCCGACTTCACTCCATCAGGTAGCCGCGTCCACCTCCTCAAAAGACAGCGAGTAGGGGAGGAAGGAGAGACAGACTTGGCAGCAAGCGGGGGAGGAGCCGGAGCAGTGCTACGTCAGGGATGCATGGTGAACTTGAACCTGAAGTGCAGAACACACATGAAAAACACTCTTAAGTAATCCAAGCCATATCAGTTAGTAGGCAAGGACTAAGCTAGAAGGGAAAACGAACACACAAAACTAGTACTGGTGCACTGGGACATTTAAGCCAACATTTTGCGTGCACACACCAAAAACTAGAGAAGTGGAGAGTAAAGAAGCAGAGATGAGGCATGATGGGTAGGGAACTTGCGGTGCTACATCCGCATTCAGGGACGGGCCAGGGACGAAGGAGCTTGCTGGAGCAGCATCACCCCATGCGCGCAAAATTGGAGCTAGTTGAGATGCGTCCTGGAAGAGTTGCCTTACTGCTGTGGCACAACTTGGACTACAGCGAACCCACACAGTTTTTGTTGATGCATACACGAGGGAGGAGATGAGCTTCAATCAGCGTCAATTAGCACGCACACATTTTGCGAGCACAGCAGCCCTGATCCAGGGAGTGGTGGCCGACGGCTGTGAACAGCCAGCATCGTGCTTTGCAGGCCGGGTCCCGGTGGTGGCGCACATCGTGCGGGAGGATGCAAGGCCGGCGGCCTTGTCACAAGGAAGTGGCCTACCGGGAGCCAGATGTTGAGATCCATCTTACCTCGCACAATAGTGGCGAACGGTTGCAACTAGAGTCGTTGGACTGCAACGATGGGATTGAGCTGGAGGATGCAATGACGGAGGCAACATGCACATCAGTGCCGAGTAAAATAATGTGCCCATTTTTTTGCCTGCATTAGAAAATGTTTTTCAAGAGATTCCATATGCTACTGCTAGTTATCAATAAATTGGAGCGATACAAAATCAAATTCCCAATACAATACATTTTTAATCTTGAACTCACGGAGGTTACAACAGAGAACAATCCCTGGTTTCTAAAAGTGGAATTCATGCCCTTTTTTATGTTTAGCATAGTGAACTTTCTCTTTTGTATTTTAACCAGAACTTTGTAAGGTTTGCATATTGAACTTCCTGTCTTTTTAGCACAAATAACAGCAGCAAGTTTTTGTAGATCGTAAGAATTCAGTGCAGTGCGCACGCACCAGTAGCAGCTAGCAAGCGGCGACTGTAGCAGTAGCTAGCAGCGGCCATTACAAAAGTATTTCTGACCAACATCATCTAGCATATTGTGTGGTACCTGAGGCAGGAGGTTGGGGAGCCGGAGGTGACAAGAGGCAGGGGAGAAGCACACGGCAGTCGGCGGACTTCAACAAGGACAGCTAGAGTAGCAGGGCGGAGGCTGGAGAAGAAGTTCAAGCCTGACGAGGAAGCTGTCCATGGTGAGATGGAGATGCGTAGGTGAGGGACGCATGCAGGAGGGATACGGCAACCGGAGGTCACGAGACCAAGGCATCTGACCCCTGCCGTCGGCGTCGGACCCCTGAACGACGGCTTCGCCGGAGACATGGGCCTGTAACCCGGTCCTTGAGGGGGCGGCATGCATGGTCGGGGCGGGCGACGGCGCTTGATTCGGTGGATGCGGCGGGCACGCGCGATTGAGAGGCCGGCGGCAGCTTCGCGGGAGGAGGCCGGTGGGAGGTTGAGGCGGACCACGACGACGCATCGAGTAGCTCGGGAGGACGCGCCCCGTGGGGATTGGAGGAGGCCCCGCCGACGGCAGGCGGCAGTGGGGGCTGCGGGGCACTGCGGCCAGCAGCGGTGGGTGGAGGCGTGGCGCCGGTGGCTTGGGGTGGGCGACACGCTGGTGGCCGACGGAGGTGGGTGGAGGCGCGCCAGATCGGGGTGGTGGGGAATCGTGGGTGGTGGCTGGAATTGTTCGTGGGGATGTGTCTTTTTTTCACGGGCTCTAGAGTTCGGAAACATGCGATCGATCCTATATAGACGAGAAGTTACCAGAATAACTATTCTGATCCTAGGATCCTATATAAACATACTCTATATATATATATAGGTGGGAGGGAGAGGGGAGAGGCCAAGGGACGCCCCAAGTAGGTCTGAATCCTACTTGGGCTCCTGCCCTTGGCCGCGCCCCCCTGCCATGTTTGTCGGAGGGGGAAGGAAAGATGGGGCAGAGGGAAGGAAGTGGGAATCCCAATCCACACTTACCTTTCCCTTCTCCCCTTTCCTTCTCCTCCTCAGGCCGGCCCATATGGGGGTGCACCAGCCCCTTGTGGCTGGTGCGTTTCTCCTCCTGGCCCTAAGGCCGATATCTTTTGTCGGGGGTGCCCGGAACTCCTTCCGGTGACCCGATAAGTATCCGGTACCCCTCGAAACACTTCCGATGTCGGAATAGCATCGTCCTACATATCAATCTTTACCTCTCGACCATTTCGATACTCCTCGCCATTTTCATGATCTCATCCGGGACTCCAAACAACATTCGGTCACCAAATTACGTAACTCATATAATACTATATCGTCATCGAACGTTAAGCGTGCAGACCCTACAGGTTCGAGAACTATGTAGACATGACCGGGACACCTCTCCGGTCAATAACCAATAGCGGAACCTGGATGCTCATATTGGCTCCTACATATTCTAGGAAGATCTTTATCGGTCGAACCGTTATGACAACATATGTAATTCCCTTTGTCCATCGATATGTTACTTGCCCGAGATTCGATCGTCGGTATCTTCACACCTAGTTCAATCTTGTTACCGGCAAGTCTCTTCACTCGTTCCGTAATGCATCACCTCGTGACTAACTCCTTAGTCGTTTGCTTGCAAGGTTATGATGTGTATTACCGAGAGGACCCAGAGATACCTCTCCGATACTTGGAGTGACAAATCCTAATCTCGAGCTATGCCAACTCAACAAACACCTTCGGAGATACCTGTAGAGAATCTTTATAATCACTCAGTTACGTTGTGACGTTGATAGCACACAAGGCATTCCTCCAGTATCCGGGAGTTGTATAATCTCATAGTCGAAGGAATATGTATTTGACATGAAGAAAGCAATAGCAATAAAACTAAACGATCATTATGCTAAGCTAACGGATGGGTGTTTTCCATCACATCATTCTCCCAATGATGTGATCCCGTTATCAAATGACAACTCATGTCCATGGTTAGAAAACCTTAACCATCTTTGATCAACGAGCTAGTCTAGTAGAGGCTTACTAGGGACATGGTATTAATTTATGTATTCACACATGTATTTAGGTTTCCGATCAATACAATTCTAGCATGAATAATAAACCTTTATCATGAATATGGAAATATAAAATAACAACTTTACTATTGCCTCTAGGGCATATTTCCTTCAGTCTCCCACTTGCACTAAAGTCAATAATCTAGTTTACATTGCCATGTGATTAACACCCATAGTTCACATCTCCATGTGACCAACACCCAAAGAGTTTACTAGAGTCAATAATCTAGTTCACATCGCTATGTGGTTAACACCCAAAGAGTATTAAGGTGTTATCATGTTTTTGCTTGTGAGAGAGGTTTAGTCAGCGGGTTTATCACATTCAAATCCGTATGTATTTTGTAAATCTCTATGTCTACAATGCTCTGCGTGAAGCTACTCTAGCTAATTGCTCCCACTTTCAATATGTATCCAGATTGAGATTCAGAGTCATCTGCATTGGTTTCAAAGCTTGCATCGACGTAACCCTTTACGACGAACTCTTTATTACCTCCATAACCGAGAAACATTTCCTTAGTCCTCTTTAAGGTACCTAAGGATAATTTTGACCGTTGTCCACTGATCTACTCTTGGATCACTATTGTACCCCCTTGCCAAACTCATGCCAATGTACATAACAGGTTTGGTACACAGTATAGCATACTTTATAGAACCTATGGCTGAGGCATAGGAGATGACTTTCATTCTCTCTCTATCTTCTGTTGTGGTCAGGTTTTGAGTCTTACTCAACTTCACACCTTACAATACAGGCAAGAACTCCTTCTTTGACTGATCCATTTTGAACTCCTTCAAAATCTTGTCAAGGTATGTACTCATTGAAAAATCTTATCAAGCGTCTTGATCTATCTCTATATATCTTGATGCCTAATATGTAAGCAGCTTCACCGAGGTCTTTCATTGAAAAATTCTTATTCAAGTATCCATTTATGCTATCCAGAAATTCTATATCATTTCCAATCAGCAATATGTCATCCACATGTAATATCAGAAATGCTACAGAGCTCTCACTCACTTTCTTATAAAAACAGGCTTCACCATAAGTCTGTATAAAATCATATGCTTTCATCACCTCATCAAAGCGTATATTCCAACTTCGAGATGCTTGCACCAGTCCACAGATGGATCACTGGAGCTTGCACACTTTGTTAGTACCTTTAGGATCGACAAAAACTTCTAGTTGCATCATATACAACTCTTCTTTAATATCCCTTAAGGAATGAAGTTTTTGACATCCATTTGCCAAATTTCATAATTATAAAATGCGGCAATTGCTAACATGATTCAGACTGACTTAAGCATCGCTATGGATGAGAAGGTCTCATCGTAGTCAACCCCTTGAACTTGTCGAAAACTTTTCGCGACAAGTCGAGCTTTGTAGATAGTGACATTACCATCAGCATTTGTCTTCTTCTTGAAGATCCTGCCGAGCATCGGGCAAGTCCACCAAAGTCCACACTTTGTTCTCATACATGGATCCTATCTCCGATTTCATGGCCTCAAGCCATTTATCGGAATCTGGGCTCATCATAGCTTCTTCATAGTTTGTAGGTTCGTCATGGTCTAGTAACATGACTTTTAGGACAGGATTACCGTACCACTCTGGTGCGGAACGTGCTCTGTTTAACCTACGAGGTCCAGTAGTAACTTGATCAAAAGTTTCATGATCATCATCATTAGCTTCCTCTCTAGTTGGTGTAGACATCACGGGAGCGGATTTCTCTACTTTCCAAATTGAGAGAAGGTACAATTACCTCATCGACTTCTATTTTCCTCCCACTCACTTCTTTTGAGAGAAACTCCTTCTCTAGAAATGTTCCATTCTTGGCAACAAAGATCTTGCCTTCGGATCTGTGGTAGAAGGTGTATCCAATTGTTTCCTTAGGGTATCCTATGAAGACGCACTTCTCCGATTTGGGTTCGAACTTATCAGGCTGAAGCCTTTTGACATAAGTGTCGCAACCCCAAACTTTAAGAAACGACAGCTTAAGTTCCTTGCCAAACCATAGTTCATACAGTGTCGTCTCAACGGACTTAGATGGTGCCCCAAAACGATAGTGGTAAATCGGTAAGAGACATCATAGATCACACCATATCTAATAAAGTACAATTACGATGTTTGGACACACCATTACGCTGTGGTGTTCCAGGTGACGTGAGTTGTGAAATGATTTCACATTGTTTTAAATGAAGGCCAAACTCGTAACTCAAATATTCGCCTCCACGGTCGGATCGTAGAAACTTTATTTTCTTGTTACGATTATTCTCCACTTCACTCTGAAATTGTTTGAACTTTTTAAATGTTTTAGACTTATATTTCATTAAGTAGATATACCCATATCTGCTTAAATCATTTGTGAAGGTCAGAAAATAAGACATGTTATGGTGTGTGTAAACTTGATCAATTTGGTGGCTTGATGAAGTATATGCATGTTTTAATTTAAATTGTTCGATTCAATGAACTATATGTGTATTTGTAATCGAAATGTTGCATATGATGCATTTGAATCATTCAAATGATTGTTGAAATGCCATGAGAACAGAGCAAAGCTCGAGTGGCTAAGAGTGTGTGTCCACGCGTCGCCCGTCTGGGTTCGAAGCTTGATGGGCCGTGGCTCTCATTTCTTCTTAAATGCCAACTTGGGATGTTAGTGTCATGGAGTTTATGATTCTTTTATAAAAATATAAAAGCGTTCAGATCACTAGAGTAGTGATATAAACGCTCTTATATTTCTTTACGAAGAGAGTACTTTGCAATTGTTTGAAATGTACTATGTGACAAAGGATGGAAGATCATGTCACTGCACTACTTATCCCTCAGGAGTGCAAGAGAAGGTTTGCGGGTTACATATGTCATGATCATGTCATCTGATCTTGATGCTCGTTTGAAACAGTATGAGATGTTCCTTTTAACTAGTCCTCTGAATTCTGATACTCTGATCCCCGGTTGCCGTAACACACCCCAACCGGATGTATAGCTCTGCCTTCGATACAAGATACTACAGTAACAAAGACCACACATTCACGCCACGATTACCCGGTAGAAAAAACCCCGCAAAAGCACTCTCCTGCAAACTGAAATGGTAGGCGAAGCGAAATCAAAAGAGATACTTGGAGACGTAGTACTTGGTGGTAGAGCCAGCCCTGGGGTTATCCGAGCCGGTCTTGGGGTTGGGGCCGGCGATCTTGGGAACGGAGCTGGCCTTAGGTTTGGCGGCGGTGGCGGTGTTCCTGTCCCCCAGCCAGTGCTGCATGTGCACCCCGATGGCGTCCAGGTACATGGCGCTCCGGCCGTGGAAGCCGACCACCTTCCCCGTCGTCGTGGCGGAGGTGAAGTAGGTCCCGACCTCGTCGCCGAACGGCCCGTACTTGCCCCGGCTGCTCACGACGGTGATGGACCTCAGCACCCTGGGCCCTTCCCCCACGCAGGTGTTGTAGTAGCCGTATATGCAGTTCAGCACCTCGTGTGGATAGTCCAGCTTGATCTGCACATGCATTCGGTCAAATGAATGATGATTAGCAAAGCGTAATCTGCAAAAGAGATGGCTCCGGTCTGCTGTGCTCTGCTCACCCTGTGTGTGATCTGGCCGCCGTTGCCGTGCCTGGTAGACCAGACGGACTGCCCGCTCCGGTCATACTCGATCTGTATGGACCCGATGAAGTCGTCTCTGGTTACGTAGATCTGCTTGATGCCCGTGTAGACGCCGTCGTCCCACGGCTTGCCCCCCTCCCCTCCCCACGGCCCGGGCCCTATCGGTATCGGTTCTTTCACCACGCCGTACGTAACCTGCAACATGAACCCTCCACAATCTCAGACACATTCTTGCCTCGGTACCATTATTGTTCAGTCGAGAAATTGATGTGACTTTACCTCGTCCCCGATCTCCCTCATCGGCAGTGCAAGCATGTCGCCCAACGGGGTCGTGCCGGCGGATTTCTCCGACAGCACCTTGCCTTCCAGGACGTGAACCCCGATGCTGTCCACGTACCACGCGCCCCTGCCGTGGAACCCCACGATCCTCCCTTCCGTCAGGCAGCTGGAGAAGAAGGTGCCGGTCTCGTCCCCGAACGGCCCGTGGCTCTTCTTGGTCGTGTGGAAGGTGATGGACTTGATCGCCGTCGGGCCCATGATCATCGTCGGCCCGAAGTACCCGGTGACGTGCGTCAGGATCTCCGTCGGGAAGTCGAATATGATCTGCCCAAACGAAATTCCCGTTTCACAAAAGTCTGAAACTCATCCATGCTCTGAAACTGAAGCTCTGAAATCTGAAATGGTGTTACCTTCTCCGGCCTCGCGGCCCCGCTGGAGCCGCGCTTGTCGCCCCAGATGGCCTGCCCGTTGCGGTCGTAGAGGACCTTCATGGAGGATATCCCCAGCCCCCTCGTTATGTTGATCTGCCGGACGCCGGTGAATATGCCGTCGTCGAATATGGTGCCGCCGGTGCCGCCCCACGGGCCGAACCTCACCGGAGTGCTTATGGTCATGGTCCCGTTGTCCGAGATGAAGCTAGGAAATGACACCATCTGTGGAGCAAAGATATTCAAGAAATGGATGTTAAGTAACTTGACTGCAGATATCACTTATACAGTACTGGAGATCGCAATGGCCGTTTGCCTGGATGGATTACCTTGTTTGAGAGGGTTGCAATGCGTGATGGATTAGGATTCTGATCCTTTGCAAGAACCATTTCATATCCAGCATTGCCATCCGCGTACCTATGGCCGTTTCTGTCGACGGACCTCGTTATGCTTCGGAGCGCCGACGGAGCGCTGGAAGGATTTGGGTCATTCCCGCTTAAGCTTGCAAGGCTCTGTGGAACACCAAAAGTAAGAACGAGCTTGTCCAAAACACACAAAACAATTCTGAAAGAGTTCTATTGTCCAAAACACACAAAATAATTCTCAAACAGTTCTATTCTACCTAGAAATTTATGATGTTCAGAAAAAAAAATCTTGCAGATACTAGTTCATACTCCTACTCATGAAGTGAATTTGATGTCATGAACTAGAACCAAGGAAACTGTTCAAATCTTGATGACGCGATGGAATGCTACCTAGTTAACATGCCAATTTCGGTCATGAACAAGTGCAAGATTAATGCTACGCGCGGTATTCTGAATCGACATCCCTGAAGAACACAAGCATGCTACTGACTACTACTTGGCAGTTTTGTCTTTCCAACCAAACACAAGTGCAACTCCTCTTGGCAGACAAAATAGGGAGGCAAACATGCAGAAACATACAAGCTTACCATGTTCCGCTGTCCAAAGAAAGCCCAGAAGCGCCTTGAAGATAGAGAGCTTTAGACGGCGACGCCGGAACAGGGGAGCGCCTGCTGCAGTGCTGCTGGCGATCAGCTTGGTAGTCTGACAGGAAGCAGAGGCGTATCTACCTATTTATAATACAGAAGACTGATGCAGAGGATGTCAAATGGAGTACACCACGATGCTCAGAGACAGCGCCGTTCACGAGTGAGGAGAGGACACCCAGACACGGCGCTGCTAACGGCTCAAGACGCCCGGCCCGGGATCGAGCTAGAAGAGGGCGGGCAGAACTGGATTCGCTGACCATTGCGATCGCCGGTTACCAATATTATTCTGATCACGAGGAGACGAAAGGGGAACGATCTCTTCGATTGACACCAGCTGTGATTCCTCGAATTCACGGTGGGAAACTAAAGTGGCCGCCACTCCTGCTGCCCCCTCTTTATTTCGATTCTTCAGAGAATGTTTCGCTTTTGTTGCGCCGCTTTCTTTCACCTGTTGTGTGCATCAGAATGACGCAGAGGCGGAGGCCTTCCCCTTTTCCAGAGAAGAAAAACCTCGTCGCTACGTGTCGGCCGTCCGACAACGCTACTGGCTCGGACAACTTGGTGGCCATATCGATATGGAGTATCGATGGTGTTTTGTTCTCAGAACTCATATTCCACACATGCGGGCGCACTTCACTATGATCTCACCGAGATTCATGGATTTATCAACGGCTTCCATCCGTTGAAGCACTGGATATCGGTTCCATTAAACAATAGCAGTTCCTTTTGGCTTAAAAGCAAACAAATGAAACATTTGCAATCTATTAATTGACCACATTAACAAGACTCAACAAAACGTTCGTTTGTTGCTCCCAAAAACCGCCACCTTCCTTTAAAATGGTTTGAAAGAAGCTCATTAGTGTCAATAGACAAACACGTCTAAGCATGGCACTCAAAGAATTACTCATGTCCGTCACCCTCCTCTTCCTTCTCCTCCGAGCCGCCACCGCGAACCACCGGCACGAGAACGTCATCGACCGGTGCTGGCGCGGCCAGCCTAACTGGGCCACTGACCGGCAGCGGCTCGCCATGTGCTCCGTCGGCTTCGCCGGGAAGATGCGGCAGAACCGCGGCCACGGAGTGACCGTGTACACAGTCACCGACCCGGGCGACGACCCCGTGCAGCCCAAGCCCGGCACGCTGCGGTACGGCGCGACGGTGCTGCCGGGGAAGGTCTGGATCACCTTCCGGCCGGGCACCATGCACATCAGGCTGGCGCAGCCGCTCTTCGTCAAGAGCTTCACGGCGATCGACGGGCGGGGCGCCGATGTGCACGTCGCGGGGGGCGCCGGCATCGTGCTCTACGAGGTGAGCAACGTGGTCATCCACGGGCTCCACGTGCACGGCGTCCGCGCGCAGGCCCCCGGGCGTGTCGTCCGGCCCGGCGGCGCCGTGCAGACCATGGACGCCGGCGACGGCGACGCCATCCGGCTGCTGTCCAGCTCCAAGGTGTGGATCGACCACAACACGCTGGCGCGCTGCGAGGACGGCCTCCTGGACGTGACGCTCGGGTCCACGGACGTGACCGTCTCCAACAACTGGTTCCACGACCACGACAAGGTGATGCTGCTGGGCCACGACGACCAGCACGTCGCCGACCGCCGGATGCGGGTCACCGTGGCGTTCAACCGCTTCGGCCCCAACGTGAACCAGCGCATGCCGAGGATCAGGCACGGCTACGCCCACGTCGTCAACAACTTCTACGACGGGTGGAGGGAGTACGCCATTGGAGGGAGCATGGGGCCCACTGTCAAGAGCCAGGGCAATCTGTTCATCGCCTCCACGGCGAACAGTGCCAATGTTGGTACCTGATTTTTTTAACGACGATTTTGAGAACTGTGGCGTTTGAATTGCCAGAGCTCGCCATGTGATCTTGGTATATTTTCTGCAGGTGACGAGAAGGATGCCGGTCGGACATGCCGCTGGGAAGGACTGGCATTGGCACTCCAGTGGGGACTCGTTTGAGAACGGCGCCGTCTTCAAGCAGACCGGCAGCAGGGTGCGCCCGAATTACAACAGGCATCAGACGTTCCCGGCGGCGAGCGCCGACGAGGTGAGATCGCTGACCAAGGACGCCGGTGCTCTGAGGTGCTCCGCCGGGGCCGCGTGCTGAACGGAGAGAATAAAGACGTCCAGTGGAAAGTGTTAATACTACTTTGAATATGGTGTAGTTGCTGATGCAGCTTGTAGCTATAAAAATGGCTGGGGTTTTACTCCCTCCGTTTGCCCCAAGTCGAATTTATAGGGTTTGATCAAATTTATTATTAAATATAATATGAAAATATATTCCATTATGTATCTAACGGTACAGATTTGTTATTGTGAATGTTTACATTTTTTGGATAAACTTTGTTAAACTTCAGGAAGTTGAGTTGAAACAATCCATGCAAAGTTTTTTAAAGAAAGTATTTCCTAGCATCCCTTGGAAGCGCTTTTACTAACCGCTAACGTGATCTGGCCTTCGCATAAATTTTGGATTCTCAAATTGAAATTCCGTCTCTTTTGTTTTGGGGTACTACCGCCTTTCTTTTTCTCGGCGCGCTAGAAGAATGCTGAAGGAATGGACAGTAGAGACATCCAGTGGGCAGCAAACTGGCTCACACTAAAGCAATCTGAACGAATAATACAGAATGACTCGGCGCTTCCATATGTACATGTTTAACGACGACTAAGGGGAAGCAGAATACCGACGACCCGACAGAAAAAAAAAACACATACAACACCACTCTATCAAAGTACAACACTGCCAACAATGTCAGGTCGCTGCAGATATGTGCATCTCGCTGTTCTTTTAACGGAAAATGTGAAAAACTCTCGGTGTTGTTTCCGCACTCTGAGAAGGGCACATGAGTCTAGGGATGATAATAGCCCTTTCCTTTCTGACCATGGTTGCGCCTTACTTGTCCAGAAAGGCCTTCAAACAAAACGGTGGGTAAGAATCCTGCTCCAAGAGTTCAAATGTCATGTATGCATCATGATGCTGACAACACCAATAGTGAAATCTCAATTGAAATCGATTAGCAACTTCCAGAAAGAAGTGTTTCCTTTTGTAAGTATAAAAAGGTAATATTTGTGAAAACTACGTATGGGATAGAAAAAGAGAACAGGCTGTAGTAAACCCATACAGAATCATGACTGATAATGAGAAAAATAAAGACAGGATTAGTGCTGCTATATATAATACCTTGTCAACTTCCTGCTGTAGATATTGTCTAACCACGGTCGACTGCTGTATAACTCTCTCCAATGATGAATATGCAGGTAGATTAGCATGTGCTGCCATTGATCGCCAGACAAACATCAAAATACGATCGTATATGGAGGTTACAGTACCAGAAGCTAAAGAGAGTATCTTAGAGCGTACCGAGAATAGCCCGATTCAAGCTATCTGCAACATTCTGCCTATACTCTGGGGCTAGTAGATGAAACATAGGTGACTTCTCAGGCTCTTCATAAGCTAGGAGGGCCATAAAGTCCTGCAACAACAACATAAGGATCCCCACAGTTACTCACGCACAACAAAATCACAGCATCCCCATATGTGACATGCTAAAGAAGTTACATATAACTGGTTGAATGGCGCTTCTGTACTTCAACCATATGCAACTCATGTTGCATTCAGTAAATCTAGCAGCACCCGGTATCGGTGATGATAATGGGCTACTTCTCCGAACTTGGGCAACACAAAAGATCATGTTGTACTGATAGTATGTGACAAGCTAAAACTAATTCAATGCAAATATCATGCTGAAATTGGATCTGTTGTAATCATTAAACATAATGAAACCACATCGTAGTCTGGCAAATTCAACAAAGATGGTGATATCAATCAGAATCCAGATGACTAAAACACAGGAGAAATTTCAGGTGGTCTGGCATCTGTACTGTTTTGATATATCCTTCCATACGAATGCATAATATCTCATGTATCACAGACAACCAAATTCCTACTAGTATATGAAAACGAGATTTGAAGTTGTCTAATATGTCTAGGGTTATAAAAAGTTATACCTCTAATTTCTCAACATACTTGGAAACTTTACCAAAGGGTGTCAACTTTTTCTGGCCAAACTCAAGTGCTTCTGTGCTGCCAGTCAAAAATAGCCAGATTAATAAAACCATATAACCCAATTTCCAACCTCCAAAATAAATTTGGCCAGTTACCATTTTCTGGAACGAATTAGCTCAATGAAGTGAAGACTTATAAGATCAAAATGTAAATCCATGTCATTCTCTAGCAAGTTGGGCGCCAACTCTTCTGTCAGTTCTATGGCCTTCACGGCATCCCCTTCCACCACAAAATTTAAGATCGCTGAAACAAAATCCCAACACAGCATTAGAATATGAGATGCAAATAGCCCATGCATGTAGACAAATGGGGATGGAAATGGTCATTTTGTAAAACTAACATACTCCATATTGTCAGGAATTCATGATATGTAAGCTCAGATACATTTAAGATCTAGTTCAACCACGATTATTTCAAAGGCACTACAGAAGAACAAAGGGAGCAAACGAAAGCTAGCATTAAAAAGAAACTATAATGAAAGTATCCTGAAAAAAAAATGTAAAACATAAAGGAATTACCCTCAGGCCTCAGGTTTACTTAGGTATGACTAAGCAGCCTAATGTGACATGGTAAATCAAATCAATAGGTTAAAGTGCATGATAGAACTTGTATTTCTAATGGTGTCAAGTGTCAACAGGAATCACATCCAGCCACTAGTAACAAAGTACAAATGACAGTGAACAACAATCATGTCTGAATTGGCTACATGTTGATATCCCATCCGCCAAATGAAGTGCAGTTCCATGCTTGAATTGACCAGTTGATTCAGTAGGAGTATTTCAGTTAACAGAATTAGTAATTAGTACTACTGATACACATCGTTTTCTTATAAGAGGAAAATGGACTTCCT